>NC_133795.1:37221709-37416709 GCF_043250625.1 Sebastes fasciatus | reverse complement strand
TATATCAATTAAAATAATGTTTTAAATTAATATGTTGTGTCAAATTATTGATTAATTTAGTACGTAGCCGTGTAATAAGTAGGATAATGCACAGTGAGCCGGTTGTTATTGCGAAATAAATCTTTCGCTTCACGTCGGGGTCGACGCGATAACGACCGGCTCGTTGTACGTTATCCATTACTTACGTTCAGCTGCTTCCCTGCATCCCCTTGCTCTCTCCTCTTCTGTTTTCCCTTCCTTCCTCCTTCCTTCCTTCCTTCCTTCCTTCGTCCTTGCTCCTCCAGGCATCATCTTCTCCCTGACAGACAGGTCCACCTCCTCCACCATGAGGATCGATGCTCTCTCCTTCTTCCACGTCCTCCTCCTCTCCCACCCTCCTCAGGCCTTTCAGACACACATGCAGGTCCTCTAAACCTCTTTAAAGCTCTGCTTCATGATAATGTGCATATTGTTTAAAAGGACTATTTGCTGATATGAATAAGTTTGAGGCTCAGTCTGAAGATGAACAAATGAAGCCTTGTCTTCGTGGCTGCAGGTGCTGCTGCCTCCAGTTGTGGCGTGTGTAGAAGACTCTTTCTATAAGATCACGTTGGAGGCTCTGCTGGTCGCCCAGCAGCTTGTCAGAGTGATGAGGCCGCAGGGACAGACCGCCACCGCCGCAGGATTCGACCCCAAACCGTTTGTCAGAGAGGTGAGAAGGGTCGGGGGGGTTCACCGGCTGTTTGGTGCTTTGGCTCTATAATATCACCGTAGAGATGTAATATCCTGTTGTCATTATTAACACCCAGAACACCGGTATGTTAGTACAGTCTGTTAGTTTGTCTGTTCAGATTCAACCTGAAGCTCTGACAGATCAGTTGTAGTTTGATGTGCAGTTTAAGGGTCATGATGACTGTGGAGTTCCAGGAATATTCAAAGTGGAAACTTTCCATGGGAATTAACGGGAATGAAATGAGAATATAAAGGTTATCTGTTTAGAGTTTATTTACCATGCAGATAGAAACTAACCTTTTACCATCATATGGGACAAAATACATTAATTTGTTGAATAAAAACAAATGTGCTATGTGGTGAGTTAACTAATTGAACGAGGACAATGTGGGCTGTGTGCAAACTTAGGGTTTAAAGTAGAGATGCACCGATAGCGGATCAGATACTGACTCAAACAGCTGGATCGGGTATCGGTGACAATGGATCCGATCTATTCTATTCAGTTCTATGTTTATATACTATATACATTTAATTCCTGTTTATGTTTTGACCAATTTGTTGCTGCTTTAAAAAGGTTTACAGTTGAATTATAATTCCTGTTAATTTTGAAGATTTTTTACCAAGTTGCTAGTGTACAATTTATTATTTCAATAATAAATAAAAATTGTTTAAATAATGTATAAATAAAATAAATGTTTGTATTTATTTGTTATATTTTTTGACAAAGTTAAGAAAACAATAGTCAAGCGTGATGTTTCCTTACACATAAAAGAACAGTGACGTCCACACAGTGAGGCATGCAGCTAATTAAACACTGGTATCGCTGCTATCACTGGTAGCCCAGGTTTCGCTATCGGTATCAGGACTTGAAAAGTTGGATCTTTGCATCTCTAGGTTAAAGTGAACAACTAATTTATAAAATAAATGTTTTCCAATAAAGAAATAGATTCCCCCCAAGTAAGTTCACTATTACAAGGTATGATTTTTATATTGAAATTGTGCATTCGTAGCATAAAGGTTCTGTCGTGCAGAAATGTCAATTAAAACATGTTTACAAGATCAGTGTCTGTCCAGCTTTAGAGATGGTCAACAACCATCTGTTGGAAGTGTTTCATCTATATCGAAGAATCACCACATGTTGTTTCTCCAAGGTGTTTTGTGTAACTCTGAAGAGGCTGAAAGCAACAGACATCGACCAGGAAGTGAAAGAGAGGGCTATTTCCTGTATGGGTCACATGGTGTGTCACCTTGGCGACCACCTGGGGGCGGAGCTGCAGGGCGTTTTGGAGATCTTCCTGGAGAGGTTGAAGAATGAGATCACAAGGTTGACAGCAGTCAGGAGCATCACCCTTATCTCTGCATCTCCACTAAAGGTTCAGTGTGAAACACAACATTTTACTGCACAATCAATACTTTTACTTTAACTACTTTAACTACAGTTAGCTGATTACATACTTTTACTTCATTAAGTATTCAGTTCAGTTGAGTATTTCCACAGTGTGGTGTTGTGCTTTTACTGCAGTACAGGATGTGAATGCTTCTTCCACCTCTGGAAAGCAGTGACTGATAAATAACTTTCCGTCTCCGTCTCGTCCAGATCAACCTGTCGTCCATCCTGCCAGAGACTCTGTCTGTGTTGGGGTCTTTCTTGCGGAAGAACCAGCGTGCTCTGAAGCTCGGCACGCTGGCGTGTCTGACTTCGTTGGTCACGCATCACTCTGCCAGCATCAAAACTGCAGCGCTGGAGCCTGTTCTGAGCGAGCTGCCTGCTCTGGTGGACGAGAGCGACATGCACGTATCACAGGTACT
The DNA here is from genome assembly GCF_043250625.1 of Sebastes fasciatus. NCBI lineage: Eukaryota > Metazoa > Chordata > Actinopteri > Perciformes > Sebastidae > Sebastes > Sebastes fasciatus. The sequence goes on along the minus strand of NC_133795.1, from coordinate 37,414,189 downwards.
GGACTTAACACCAGCACTCATTAATCAGGCTCCTTCCACCGTGCTCACTGTGACATTTAGAGAATACATGATGGCAAACATTGATGAAGAGTCTGGTGACCTGGTCAAGGGTAGATATTATTTAAAGGAGTGGCAGCCTGGGAGGAAGTAAGGAGGTGCAGGGAGTCCTCCTGGAGGCCATCTCCTCCACCAATGAGGAGGTAAGACCAACATGGCTCCCAGGTTACAAACAACCATTATTTGCATTATTGATTAATGTATTAATTATGTAGAAAAGTAAAAAAAGAAAGGTTGAAAATGTTCTCTTGTGAGCTTCGAATATATTTGCTGAAAGTGAGAAAAAACCTTCCTTCTCTCTTCCACAATGAACTCTTCCTGGATGAATGAACATATTTATTTTTTAATATTAATAGTATCTAGTTTATGGTTTCAGGTGAAGACGGCGGCGTCCTGCGCTCTAGGCAGCATGGCGGTCGGCAGCCTGAAGGACTACCTGCCTTTCCTGCTGAAGGAGATCTCCTCCCAGCCGCGGAGACAATACCTGCTGCTGCACTCCCTCAAAGAGGTCATCAGGTGTCTGCTTTTATTCCACTCTTCCTCTCTCAATGCATCTTTTCTCTTTTTTCTCCTCATATTTTCTGAATCCATTATTTTACAAAGTTGCACCAGAGAACGTCACTCTATGGTGCCCTCAAGTGACAAAACGTAAAGCCTCTGAACAGCCACACGGGTGTTATTCTGACTGATCAGAGCTCTGCTCAGGTTGAAGCTTTGATGGGAATTTATTAATTCACAAATCTTCATCTACCAATAAGAATGACACAGGTGTGATTTGTCCCCCCCCGCCCTAACAAAGCTAACAGGAGACTCTGGAAGAGGTCAATCAGTTAGTCTAACAGGCCCACAGAGTCCTGAGCAGAGGTCTAATCAGACATAGTAACTGAGAACACCTGGTGGGTGATCAGAGGCTTTAATAGAAGATCATAGAATATATATAATAAAATAATTACACAATCATGCAGAAGTGAAATCTTTTAACCTTCATGTCTACATTTTTTTTTCTTAGGGCTGGCCCACACTGTAAAATGTGAGAGAGCCCAAACATAACGACATGTTGTGTTAAATTGAACAGTTTAGTTCCTATAGTGTGTGGAGAGAAACAGCAACACCACACACTAACAGATTCATTCATCAACAACAAGAGTCCCCACTAAAAGAAACAGAAATCTCTCTAAATCTCTGGCGATCAAACGTGACTTTAGTGTAAATAAACATGGCGGACGACGGGCAGGAAGAATTAGAGATGTTAGTTTTTACTTTGTAGTGAAGACTGAGGAAAGGATGGATGGATGAAGTCATGGAGACACGTTAAATAAACACTAATCAACAAGTTGCTCCTCCATCTCTGAGTTCCATCTTACTACTACTTTATGCTTCATGTTCAGCATTAGCTCATGCATTAGCCTCGGCCGCCATGACGGCGGTGGTTGTCCTTCCTTCTTCAGTCAGCTCGGTTCTCTATTGGCTATTGTTCTTTCCCACGTGACTGCGTCATCGGCTGTCCTCCGGGTTCCCCCCACACAACAGGATATCCCATCGGAAATATTCAACATGTTTAATATTTACCATTTGAGATCGGTGCAGCCAGGATGGACTTTTATTATGTACCTGACATTAGTGTACTTCTTCTTCTCTCCCTGTGTCTCTGCCAGTGCCTGTCCAGCCTCCAGTCTCTCGCCCCATGTGGAGTCCATCTGGACTCTGCTGTTTCAGAACTGTGAGTGTCAGGAGGAGGGAACCAGGAACCTGGTGGCTGAATGTCTGGGGAAACTGACCCTGGTCAACGCCGCCCAGCTGTTACCACGATTGAAACAGCAGCTCAGAGCTGGTACCAAGTTTCTTTCATTGATTCACTCACAAGATGTTTCTGATGATGGAGATTAAGTCTGTCTGTCCATCCAACACTTAAATATATCTAGAAAACAGAAACCAGTAAAAGTACTAATACCACACTGTGAAAATACTGTTAAAGTACAAGTGTTTTGGTGTTATAGGTGTTTTCTTCCAGCCTTGTGTTTTGTAGTTGTCTCTCTACTGAGTTATTGTGATTATGTTAATGTTCCATTGTTCTGTTAAAGATTAATTTAGGATTGATAGGTTAATAATTAAAATAGATGTCATCCTGCCTGCTACAGGTTCTCCTCTGGCTCGCAGCACGGTGGTGACAGCGATCAAGTTCACCATCGTTGACCAACCTGCCCCCATAGACTCACTGCTGAAAGACTGCATAGGTACAACACACACACTCTTCTTTAAGTTTACTTTGAGGACAAACCTGAAAACGAATCCTCATTTTAAAGGATCGTTCCACATGTTTTTAAAGTCTGTCTTAAAGTCACAGTGAAGTTGAAGTTAGAGCATGTTTAGCTTCAGTAATGTGACGTATTTGTGGCGGGATTTAGTCATGCGAGAGATTTAAATGAAATCTACAGATTTGATGAGGCTTAGAAGAGAGCGAGCTGACCTCCACCAACACCTCCCTCACCCACGTTGTGAGATCAGGAGGATAAATGGTCAAATTAATGAATTCAATGTTTGGAAATTAAATGTTTAATTTTAACTGTTAGGCTACTTTAAACCAGACTAAGAAGTGGACGTTGTCACCATGATGCCACCCATTGGTTTGTGGACTGCAGTTTTGAAGCCTTGAGTTTGGCATTTTGTCCATCTCCATCTTAGTTCTTGGCCGTCACCATCTTGGCTTCCTTAGGTTTTCTAGTTTCATATGATACCAGTATCTTTACTCTAGCTTTAAAACTGAGCCGCTACGACCTAAAAATCACAAGTTGCGTTAATGCGTTAAAGAAATTAGTGAAGTTAAAACCAAGTTGCATTAACGTGTTATTTTCTTGTTAACTTTGACAGCCCTAATAAACACATATATTTAAAACAATATCTGCAGTTTTACTTGGAAAATGAGAATCTTTCATATAAAACAGAAATTTATAAAACAAAATGTGTAAAATATACCTGTTTTTAAATGAGAGTCAGTGTACAGTATCTGTGTTTCACAGTATAAAGAATATAATAATAATATAATATAATAATATAGTGTGCAGTAAAGATTTGTATTAATGTACTGAAAGAGTTAATGCTGTACTCATTCCTCCTGTACATACTGGCTGTGAAGAGATCCTGTTGTACTGGAAGTGATGGGGGACAAAATCCACACGTTAAAAATCATTAATATGCGTTAACCAAATCAAGTGTGTATCTCCTAAAGTTAGTCTTTTTAGTACTAAACTCACCTTTTCAATGGACATATGAACATGTGGGTGTTTTTCAGGCGACTTCCTGAAGACCCTGCAGGACGAGGACATCAACGTGCGCCGCGTCTCTTTGGTGATGTTTAACTCTGCAGCTCACAACAAGCCCTCTCTGATCCGTGGTCTCCTGGCAACCGTGCTGCCTCACCTCTACAAGGAGACCCAGATCAGGAAGGACCTCATCAGAGAGGTGGGTTTGGCTGGTTTCATGTCTGTTCATGTCTGACGTTCATGTGTTAATGACTGTGTGTGTGTGTGTAGAGCAGGTGGAGATGGGTCCGTTCAAACACACTGTGGATGACGGTCTAGATGTGCGTAAAGCGGCGTTCGAGTGTATGTACACTCTGCTGGACAGCTGCCTGGAGGGGCTGAACGTCCTGCAGTTCCTGGATCATGTGGAGGAAGGACTCAAAGATCACTATGATATCAGGGTGGGTTGAAAATACTGAAAATATCAACTTATGTTGCATTCACACCAAGAGCAAAGCAAATTTTCACCTCCTTTTACTCACGTGGGTTGGACCGCCGGTGTGTGTGTGTATGTGTGTGTGTGTATGTGTATGTGTGTGTGTGTGTGTGTGTGTGTGTGTGTTGTAGATGCTGACTTTCCTGATGCTAGCCAGACTGGCCTCTCTGTGTCCTGCAGCTGTTCTCCAAAGACTGGACCGACTGATAGAGCCTCTTAAAGCTACGTGCACTACCAAGGTACCAGCACATCATTCATAGTATTCATGTTATCATTCATATAAACACTAACGTACAGCACAGCTTTACATTACACGTCCACGGGCTTTTTAAATAGAGACTATTTCTTATCTTATAGATTTCTATTCACTTTTCTTTTAACTTCAAAATAAGTCGTTTATATATTACCAACTGTACTTTGTTAAAGGTTCTCTACACAGCTCGTCTTTCCATCAGATTACAACATGAGTATATATGATAATATAACGTCCACAGAAACATCTTTATCTTTTACTCAGGAAGAAATGTGGGCTGTGAGTTTTGACCACATGTTGAATTTTTCAGTCATATCAAACACATCGATCAACAGGATGAAGCTTTAAAGCCCCCCCGCCCACTCCACCTCCAGCGAGTGTTACTTCCTGTTTTTTGGTTAACGTTCTTTCTCAAACAGAGAATGGGGGTGTCGTTAATAGTCAGACGTAATTCATCACCATGGCAACCAGATTGCATCGTTTTTCAAACCAGTTTAGATGAATTTACTGTTTATCAGACCACAAATGAGACCAGAATTATCTCAACACACCGACTCTCTCTCACTCTCTCTCTTCTTCACCGTCTCCTCCTGGTGACCAGAGCACCAGAGAACGGATAGACGTGTTGCCGAGGTCCGCCGTTTGAAATGTAGTTTCGGGGACGTTTTGGAGGTTCACCGTCCACCAGCACTGACTGGTCTCTCCTCAGCTCCAGCACCGACCGTTCTCTCCTCAGCTCCAGCACCGACATCGCACCGGGCTGCACTGAGATCCGTTTACTTCTCTAACGGGACTTTTCTCTGGTTTTCTGTTGAGCTGAAAGTTGTACTCCCCGTCGTTCGGACCTGTTAGAGGCCCACAAACCTCCGGTATCAGCTGCTTTCTGTTAATTTACCTTCAGCAGGAGGAGACGGTGAAGAAGAGAGCGAGTGAGAGAGACAGTCAGTGTGTCGGGTTAATTCTGACGGTGGGATTTTGTGTAATTCAGTGTGTTGATTTCACCCGTTCACCGTACACACACAAATGCCACGGTAAAAATAAACACACTAAACTAAAAAATAAAATGAAAACCCTCAGTTAGTTGATGAAAGAAGTTGTGCTAGCTAACTACAGCTAACTAGCTTACTAACTAGAAAGACAAACTGACGGAGAGATAAACAGATTCATCAGTTTGCTGCTGCTCAGATCACTCAAACGATCATGAGTGCTCCTGCAGCTTGGAGGATGACCTTTGGCCTGCAGCTTCTACTATAGTCAGACATCATATTCACATTTTACCAATAACCTTCTGTTTTTAACTTTGAGCACAAAATTATTTGTCAAAACAGAATTGGAAACAGTGTTGCTGATCAACTTAGTCAGGAAATGACTCAAAGAAATATAAAATATCAAAGAAATGACAAAATACACTGGAAGGGGGGGCTTTAACTGTATCTTTGAAAAGAGCAGCGTTTTCCACTTGAACACCGATTTGTAACATTGGTACTGTTTTAAAGTTTTAAAACAGTCCCCATTTCAGTTTGTAAAGTAAATCATTTTTTAAAAAAGGTTGCTTCATTTGAGATAAAACATTGGAGTTAACACATTTATATTACATTTCCCCCAAAAAATCTATATATTTATTGTAAAAATAATGCATGAGGAGTACATTATTAATAAACACGTGATGATGATTCCCACGTCACTGAAATGAACGTGGACCTGCAGGTGAAGGCCGGTTCAGTGAAGCAGGAGTTCGAGAAGCAGGAGGAGCTGAGGCGCTCGGCCATGCGCGCCGTCGCAGCCCTGCTGGCCGTGCCCGAGGTGGAGAGGAGCCCCAGCATGGCCGACTTCGCCAACCAGATCAGAACCAACGCCGACATGGCGTCCATCTACCAGAGCGTCCAGGGAGGGGAGGGAGGGGGCTTAGGGCCCGCAGAGAGCATGGATGTGAGCTAGACGATGGATGATAGAGGAGGACATGTTTTGTTATGATGGTTTTATAGGTAAAAGCCTTTTTAAAGAAGCTGTTCAAATGTGTTCAACAATCACAGCTGTATTTTGAAAACTGGGTGTTTTAGTATGAATTCCCTCGATATATTTAATATACACTGTGGACTTAAACGGTTTCTTTTGACCCATTTTGTGTTCTTCCCAGTCAGAACTGGGTTTAATGTAGTTCACATGAAATAAAGTGGGAGCAACACTGTGAGGTGTCTCAGTGCAGTTTGTGTCTGATATGTTGCCACTAGGTTTTAATCATCATGTAAAATCTGCTGGTTGGTCTTTCCATCAGATTACAACATGAACGTAACGTCAACACAAACATCTTCAATGTGGGCAGTGAGTTTCGACCACATTTTTCACACATTTTTTAGTGATATCAAAGTGACTCATCGATCAACAGGATGAAGCTTCACTTTGTAACGTTGATACTGGTTCAAAGTTTTAAAACGGCCCCCATTTCACTTCTTTATTCTCCATCACTAAAACTCAGAGGGATATGTTGTACTTTTTACTCTCCTACATGCATTTGACAGATATAGTTACTTTAAGATCTGAATACTTCTTCCACAAACAAACACACAAACACAGCCTATTATTTTAGAAGGAACCAGTTAAATGGGATATTACAGTTTTCGTACATGTCCATGTCCATGTCCATGAGGAAGAGGAGAAGAAGTCAGAACAAATGGAGCAGACTATAAAAAAGTAAAGATTCAGAAATGCTGCTTAACAGCGACACCTGTGGCCTTGAAATCAACGAAAGTCAGCGTCGAGCTCGCGCTAGCTCGATCTACATAGACATGAACGAGCATCGCTCAAAACAGTGAGGCGACAGACGTCAGCTAAAACCACAATATCACTCTATGTTTCAGCTGCTTGGCAGTAATGTTAGCTGACCAGACGAAGGTCTCTCCATGAATCACTGCTGATCCTAGTGTTGGCTTTTCCTGCTCAGCGCAGGCTTCAGCAGCGGGGCTCCTCAACGAGTTACGTTATCGCCTACCGGCACCCGGTCGGTAACGAGACGTTAACGTAACTCGTTGAGGAGCCCCGTCACTTCACAAGACACGGAAAACCTCTGTTGGTCTGGAGGAACTGCAGCAGTTATTTCTGCACAAACGTCCACTCTACATTCACTAGATATTCTCAGAGCTAAACTAACTCTTCTGCAGCGTGGAGTGAGCGCGCGTTCACGTCTAGAGGTGGAGCGAGACAGCGAGGACGCGCGCGCTGTCTGAGTGAAGGAGAGCAGGCGGCGGAGACGAGGCTCCGGCAACACGCAAGCGCGCATATGCGAACGCGCATGTGTGCTGACCCGGTACATTTATACCTTAAAAAGTTACAAACAGTCCCTTTAAAGGTCCCATATTGTGCTCATTTTCAGGTTCATACTTGTATTTTGTGTTTCCAATAGAACATGTTTACATGCTGTAATGTTAAAAAAAAAACTTAATTTTCCTCATACTTTCAGCCTGAATATGCCTGTATTTAGCCTCTGTCTGAAACGCTCCGTTTTAGTTCATTTTGACAGAATTGCAACAGAATTGCTGCTGGGCAACAGCTTGGGTCCATGTTTACTTCCTGTCAGCTGATGACATTCACATACACTGCAACCAGGAATAAACTGGGACACATTTAGAATGTTTACGTTTAAATCTGTGTCAAGGGTCTAAATATTGTATATTTGTGACATCACAATGGACAGAAATCCTGACAGCTTGTTTCAAATGCAGAGTTTCTGAATACGGGCTGTGTGTATTTCTCTGTGGATTAAGCGTTTCGATACTTTCACAGTATTTATATAGAACTTAAACCTGCTTTATAATAAAAAAAAACATGAAAATCTCCCTTTTTTATAACATGGGTCCTTTAATATAATAACGACTCGTTGAAATCGGTTGAGAAATGTCGATGTTATAGTGCTTTTTATCCAGAAAAACGGCAGCTCCCCGTTCACTTGTATAGGGTTACAGGCCAGTCTTGCCCGGTCCAATACGGCGCCCATGTTGACGTATCGCCGCAGCGGGCTGAAGCGTCCTATGCAGCGTCTCGGCTGTGGAGGAGACGACGAGCTGAATTCAACACGGAGGCAAGTTAGCAATAATAATTATGAGTAAAAGGTGATATAATAGTTGAAGTTACGCAGCAGCGGACCTCGGTTACAGTGTTCGGGATCCTGTGATTCATGAAGACACTGAGGGTCATCATTAGTGTGATTTGATGAGTAGTTCGGTGGTGAGTATTTGTTTTAGCTAACGGTAGCTTAACCAAGACGGTAGCTTAGCTCATGAAAGGTATTAAGAGAACTTAGCTAGGTCTGTCAACATAACTGCAATTACATTAATAAAAAGTTGCATTATTGTAGAATTAACAAGATATGTTTTAAATAATTGAAATGAGATTCTGCCAGCAAAAAGACAAGTATGATTTTATTGTGGAGCGGCAGCCATGTTGGATGCTAACGTTGACGTTTAACGGCTGTTGAGGCTCAGCGGGGGCCGTTAGCTTTGGTCCATGGCGGTGACCTGCTGGGAAGTAACTGAGTAACGTTACATGTATTCAAGTACTGTGACGTTACTACCATGTTGAGGTACTTGCTTTACTTGGTTATTTCCATTTTATGCTACTTTACACTACATCTCAGAGAGGAAATAAACTTTTTAGGCACCACATTTATCTGATAACTTCAGTTACTCTGAAGTATTAAAACTATAGTGACATTAGTTAGTCTACATTATAGTGACTTTAGTTAGTCTACATTATAGTGACATTAGTTAGTCTACATTATAGTGACTTTAGTTAGTCTACATTATAGTGACATTAGTTAGTCTACATTATAGTGACTTTAGTTAGGCTACATTATAGTGACATTAGTTAGACTACATTATAGTGACTTTAGTTAGACTACATTATAGTGACATTAGTTAGTCTACATTATAGTGACATTAGTTAGACTACATTATAGTGACATTAGTTAGTCTACATTATAGTGACATTAGTTAGTCTACATTATAGTGACATTAGTTAGTCTACATTATAGTGACATTAGTTAGTCTACATTATAGTGACATTAGTTAGGCTACATTATAGTGACATTAGTTAGTCTACATTATAGTGACTTTAGTTAGTCTACATTATAGTGACATTAGTTAGTCTACATTATAGTGACTTTAGTTAGTCTACATTATAGTGACATTAGTTAGGGTACATTATAGTGACATTAGTTAGTCTACATTATAGTGACATTAGTTAGGCTACATTATAGTGACATTAGTTAGGCTACATTATAGTGACATTAGTTAGTCTACATTATAGTGACATTAGTTAGGCTACATTATAGTGACATTAGTTAGTCTACATTATAGTGACATTAGTTAGTCTACATTATAGTGACATTAGTTAGGCTACATTATAGTGACATTAGTTAGTCTACATTATAGTGACATTAGTTAGTCTACATTATAGTGACATTAGTTAGGCTACATTATAGTGACATTAGTTAGGCTACATTATAGTGACATTAGTTAGTCTACATTATAGTGACATTAGTTAGGCTACATTATAGTGACATTAGTTAGTCTACATTATAGTGACATTAGTTAGTCTACATTATAGTGACTTTAGTTAGTCTACATTATAGTGACATTAGTTAGTCTACATTATAGTGACTTTAGTTAGTCTACATTATAGTGACATTAGTTAGGGTACATTATAGTGACATTAGTTAGTCTACATTATAGTGACATTAGTTAGGCTACATTATAGTGACATTAGTTAGGCTACATTATAGTGACATTAGTTAGTCTACATTATAGTGACATTAGTTAGGCTACATTATAGTGACATTAGTTAGGCTACATTATAGTGACATTAGTTAGTCTACATTATAGTGACATTAGTTAGTCTACATTATAGTGACATTAGTCTACATTATAGTGACATTAGTTAGTCTACATTATAGTGACTTTAGTTAGTCTACATTATAGTGACATTAGTTAGTCTACATTATAGTGACTTTAGTTAGGCTACATTATAGTGACATTAGTTAGACTACATTATAGTGACTTTAGTTAGACTACATTATAGTGACATTAGTTAGTCTACATTATAGTGACTTTAGTTAGGCTACATTATAGTGACATTAGTTAGACTACATTATAGTGACTTTAGTTAGGCTACATTATAGTGACATTAGTTAGACTACATTATAGTGACTTTAGTTAGTCTACATTATAGTGACATTAGTTAGGCTACATTATAGTGACTTTAGTTAGTCTACATTATAGTGACATTAGTTAGGCTACATTATAGTGACATTAGTTAGGCTACATTATAGTGACATTAGTTAGGCTACATTATAGTGACATTAGTTAGTCTACATTATAGTGACTTTAGTTAGTCTACATTATAGTGACATTAGTTAGGCTACATTATAGTGACATTAGTTAGACTACATTATAGTGACTTTAGTTAGTCTACATTATAGTGACATTAGTTAGGCTACATTATAGTGACATTAGTTAGACTACATTATAGTGACTTTAGTTAGACTACATTATAGTGACTTTACACTACATCTCTGTAGTGTTTGTTAATAATTTTTTCCTAATTGCATTCATTTTTACTGCTCAATGACGTAATACGTCTCCTGCCTCTATAAAATATATTTGGCATAATCAATCACAGATTTCAGTTCAAGCTTGCTATTTGTATGCCAGGGTAACCAGATCTCACCTAACCACATGTGGGGCAAAGAGTATGTTTCTGTGGGACACATTACCAAGGCTGAGAGGTCGTCTACGATTTAGATATAATGTCTATCTAACCTAAATAATAAACATTTCTATTCTGCCCCTTATCTTGTAACATCTCTATGTTTTAATGCCTGAATGCATCCAGAGATCAGCACATCTCTTTTTGAGACTTACATGAACTGTGGCGCTTCATTTCGTATCCCCCTTGTGTGAAATTGAAAAATAATGAGAATCACTTTCAGCCGTCTTATAAATACTTCTAAGTAGTTTCACAGTCTTTTTTGTAGCTGCTCTTCCTTTTTTTGTGGTAGTTTCCATCATATTCCTCCTAAATCTGCATAGATTGTGACTGCAGTGGTTTGACTTTTGAAAACTAGAGCCAATGAAAATGTGGGACATCGTCTCAATATGTGGGACATGGGATAAAAATGCTATGCAGTCCCTCGTTAAGTGGGAAACCTTGTCACCCTATTTTTATGCACACTTTAGAAATACAATTCAAAGACGCCGTAGTGGATCAATTTTTAAGATGACTGAATAATAATAATAATAATTTCTCGTCACGTTTCTGATGAGCTGTAAATAGTTATTTGTTGGTCTGGAGGCTGTAGGTCATTATTTGTAATTAGTTACACCTACAATAATTAAACACACCCTGTCACTGCCAGCTGGTCTGTCCTCCACCATATACTGCCCTGAAACTAGACGCCTATTACGTCCTACATTTCAGTTACAAAGGAGAATTATATGTCATTACTAGTGCAACATCTTATTTAATGTGCATACAGTATAACTGGATATTAATTGCATTTTATTTGCAGTCTGCAGGTGGTTTTCTTCATGGTCAAACTCTGTGAGAAGCTTTAGTGGGCAGGAGGCCAGACGATCACTGCTGATGTATGTAGAGGAGCCGAGGACGCACTGAATCTTTCACCTGGATGCCAGGTAAGCTTGAGAATAACTGTTAAGGGCCCCTAATTGATTTAAAACTACATAGTGAACTAAACTACGCCTTACTGACATAACTGAACTGAATTAAAATATATTAGGGATGTGGAGGTAGAAGGAAGCCATGATGTCCAGCTAAAGCTGCATGCTAACTAACTAATAAAATAAAGATTGATTGGATAATATTCACCAGATGTATAAAACAGTACATGTCCCTTATAAATTCAAAAGAAAATGCCACTAATTTGTGAGGGAAATGTCTTTATTCTTTGATATTTGGGTTGCTGGATAAAAAATGTAATGAATACTTCCTGACAATGACTGATATATTTGACTTCAGGACATCTCTGACTACATACATGCTGAAAATCAAACATTATTACTTGATTCATTTAGAGATTTTCCAAAGTAAAAGTCCCTAGAAGTGTATGATTAAACTTTTTCCCATGGTCTAGTGTAAAAAAAGTTAACAAAAATCACAATAAATCGTAATATTGAATCGCAATACATGTTGAATCGGCACCCAAGTATCGTGATAGTATTGAATCAGGAGATAGGTGTATTCTCCCAGCCCTATCAGGGATAATGCCAAACAAGGGTCATAAATAAGTTGTATTTAAACTACCAAAGTGTTTTCTTTTGGTATCTGAATGTAATTCTTGGACTCTGAACAAAGACACATCTTTATCACTTTTAATTTAGGGCTGGGTGATTAACCTAAATTTGACCAAATTAACAATTACTTTATGACTCTCTAACCAAGCTAATTTAAGTCTAATCTCACAATCCCTGTCAGTCAGCGTACGGTTGCATCATTGGTGTGTGTTCAGTCCAAACAGAGGAAGTTGGGTTGGTGTTGAAGCATTAACAGGAAGACCTGATCTAACCCTGATAGAGGAAATGACTCAAATATTGAAGAAATTGCAGCTGCGTGTTTGCGTGCAGACGAAGAATATAGAAAAAAAGATGGTGACGTTTGTGTGGCCAAAACTAAGCTAAATCTAAATACTGTTGAAAAATAGCTGTGGTTTAGAGAGGAAGCACAAAGACGTATGCACATCCAAGAGAAAAGAGCATTGCAGACTTTACCAGAGCATATTTCAGACACAAAGTCTATTAAACAATCTTTTAGAGCTGCACCAATTTGTTGATTAATCGATCGACAGAAAATGAATGAGCCCTATTTTTACTCAGATTTTCTGTCAGACTGTCACTGATGTCTATTATTTTTTCTTAATGTGTGTCCTCATTTTTTATCTGCAAAATTAAAAACTACCTGTGGTCCCTGACACCTCCAGAGGTGGTTTGGCCGATTGGATCACAATCCGTCCTCAATGCATTTCAGATGCATTTACATCTGTACTGTCATGTGGTCAAACACTATCAGATTACAATCCAATCACCCAAATCACATTTTAATGCCAGGTGTAAAGGGCATCAAAGTACTGGACAAATTAAACCTGATGATGACAAAAGACGAAAAGTCAGGGGATCACCAAAGTTATTACAATTCATTCTGAGGGGAACATGAACATCTGAACTAAATGTCGTGTCCATCCAGCCAACAGTTGTTGAGATATTTCACTCGAAACCACAAACATCAACAACATGGTGGCGCAAGAGGAAAAGTCATGAGATCGGCAAAGTCACTAGGATTCATCGTCTGGGAGCCATGAATGTCTCAACAAGATTTTATGACAATCCAACAGTAGAGATATTTCAGTCTGGACTAAAGTGACGGACGAACCAACCAACCGACAGACTGACGTTGCCATCCTTAGAGCCACGTCGCTGGTGGACAAACTGTGTAAGGGCGACTGTAAAAACATCAAAACATTAAACATATCTTTGACATTTCTGTACAGCAATTTCTTGTATCGTCTGTGTAAGGGACCAAGCAGTGAGGCAACGAGGAAACAGGAGTTGTTGAAGTAATTGGGCTTTTTATTCAGCCAAAAAATAACAAAACATTATAAACCAATCATTGAATACCTAGGTCTATAAAAGAGGATAAAGCAATATAACAATACTTATTCTCACTATTAAACAAGATGTTAACTGAACAAAACTAACCTCCACAATGACACATGAGGGCAGATATATGTAGGGGCTTGGCCAAACCAAATAGCAAACAAAGGGGTAACCAAGATGGACACTAACTATAATGAAATACTAAGCAGAACTAACTAAACCCAAATCCTCCCCATGACATGGCAGCACTTGGTTTGGCCCAACGAGCTGACTCCAGGATCCAAGAGTCCTCAGCCTTCAGCCACGCCCCTATCTCCACCAGGAAGTCAGCTCCCCCAACAGCCAACTCAAACAAAGGAACAAGTGATTAATATAACAAATAATAATATGTGTAACCTCACAGTGTTAATGTGTGAATCTAAACTATATAAGGTTAAACACAAATAAAAACAACGATGTGATGTTAATTGTTCAGGTGTAGTTGGCTGCAAATTAAATGAACCTGTGTAGGTAGTAAACTAATGAGATGAGAGAGTGTGAACCGGAATGATATTACCCTGTGTGGCTGTGACCATCACAGTCTGATACAAACAACAATAAACAGTATCTGTGATTATAAGCTGATAATATCGGTCATGTCGATTAGGGATGGAAAAAAAAATCGATTCACCTATGTATCGCGTTTTTTTTTTTTTTTTTTTTTTACTATTTTGAAATAGATTTTTTAATGCCAGAATCGATATATTTGCTTCATTTGAGTCTATGTGGAGATAGAAGGAAGTTCCCCCTTTATTGTTGTAGTTGTAACAAACCGCAGCGAGCCGAAACCAGAAGGTATAAAACGTTGGAGGGTCTGCGTGGATACGACCTGCACTCTCCGATTTTAAATCCAAAGTGGTAAACACTACACATCCAGTAAAGTATGGAAACAATTTGTCTTTCATACATTGCAGGAAGAGCAGAGCTAGACATCATGGCTCACGTTACTCAGACTACAACAATAAACACGGTAACTTCCTTCTACCTCCACATAGACTCAAATGAAGCAAATATTTAGATTCTGGCATTAAAAAATCTATATCAAATTTGTAAAAAAAAACAAAACATGAATACATTTTTTTCCCACCCCTAATGGCCGTACATTTGGTAACTGTGATAAAGTCCTGTCTGGTGGTTCCTCAGGGCTCCTGTGGTTTGTTGACTGTGGCGTAGAGAGGGTTCTCTGAAGACGGTTGGTTGACAGTAGAGTCGGTTGGACGGTGGCTGTCCTTCACAGTAGAATATTCACACATAGAGGAACTGGGTTTGGTGGTCAGCGCCTCACCACCAGCTTCGCCAGAGCAGTGAGGAAAGTTGATGGTAGGTTAATGCATTGAGGCAGAGGGGTTTGTGGGAAAGTTGGCGGTGTCATGAATATTGTCCATTGCAGGTCCTGAATCTGGTTCCTGGGGGCGCACCCGTAGCTCCTCGTACATATATTCCTTCAGGGAAGAAAGGAAAATACAGTCTGAACAGCTCTTATCCAAACCACACAATAAGCACTAACCAAACTAATGGTCAACATTGAACACAAATTACAAACAGAATATTAGTTGGAGACATTAATTCCTAGAGATAACATCAGTGTACAAAGCCAGCAGGAAGTGATTTAATAGATGTCTCCAGTAAAATAAAATAAAAAAACAATGTACCTTTTCCAAGTTTAACATAACTTTATTTGAGATCTGTACATTTCAGATTCATAAATCAAATAATAACTTAACAGAAATGTGTTTGACGGCCCTAATATAAATGTATGTCTTTGTGTGTGTGTGTGTGTGTGTGTGTGTGTGTGTGTGTGTGTGTGTGTGTGTGTGTGTGTGTGTGTGTGTGTGTGGTGGTACAGTATAGCTAGAAACATTGAGCAATAGTTAGATTACTCATACCCGAATGATGCCAGACATTTAAGTATTTTGGTTGCAAATACAAGAAAGAAGTCGAGGGATTTAGATTCAGGTTCAGGTGCATCACCACCTCTGACAGCCAACTGAAACACTCGAGAAGGCCTCTGAACAGAATCCATATTCTGAGTTGGATACCTAATATACAAAATAGGGCTGTCAATCGATTAAAATAGCTAATTGTGATTAATCGCAAATGAATCGCACATTTTTTATCTGTTCAAAATGTACCTTAAAGGGAGATTTGAAGTACTTAATACTCTTATCAACATGGGAGTGGACAAATATGCTGCTTTATGCAAATGTATATATATATATTTATTATTGTAAATCAATTAACAACACAAAACAATGACAAATATTGTCCAGAAACCCTCACAGTTACTGCATTTAGCATAAAAAATATGCTCAAATCATAACATGGCAATCTGCAGCCCAACAGGTAACAACAGCTGTCAGTGTGTCAGTGAGCTGACTTGACTATGACTTGCCCCAAACTGCATGTGATGATCATAAAGTGGGCATGTCTGTAAAGGGGAGACTCGTGGGTACCCATAGAACCCATTTTCATTCACATATCTGGAGGTCAAAGGTCAAGGGACACCTTTGAAAATGGCCTTGCCAGTTTTTCCTCGTCAAGATTTAGCGCAGGTTTGGAGCGTTATTTAGCATTAGTTATTCATTTAGCTAGCTAGCATGACAGGGGGTTCCTTAAATGTTCTAGTTTCATATGATACCAGTATCTTCACTCTAGTTTTACAACCTCCAGAAGATCGATTGTGTTAATGCGGTAAAGAAAAAAGTTGCGTTAAATCTAATTTGTGTTAACGCGCTATTATCACGTTAACTTCAATAGTCCTAATTTATACACTGACCTCTGTGCACACTGACACACTGACAGCTGTTGTTGCCTGTTGGGCTGCAGTTTGCCATGTTATGATTTGAGCATATTTCTTGATGCTAACTGCAGTACCTGTGAGGGTTTCTGGACAATATTTATCATTGTTTTGTGTTGTTAATTGATTTACAATAATAAATATATATATATACATTTGCATAAAGCAGCATATTTGTCCACTCCCATGTTGATAAGAGTATTAAATACTTAAAATCTCCCTTTAAGGTACATTTTGAACAGATAAAAAATGTGTAATTCATTTGCGATTAATCACAATGAACTATTTTAATCGATTGACAGCCCTATTTTGTATATTAGGTATCCTCCTGGGTTTTATGTATTTTGCCAACTCAGAATATGGATTCTGTTCAGAGGCCTTCTCGAGTGTTTCAGTTGGCTGTCAGAGGTGGTGATGCACCTGAACCTGAATCTAAATCCCTCGACTTCTGTCTTGTATTGCAACCCAAATACTTAAATGTCTGGCATCATTCGGGTATGAGTAATCTAACTATTGCTCAATGTTTCTAGCTATACTGTACCACCACACACACACACACACACAGACAAACAATTATATTAGGGCCGTCAAACTATTAAAATAGTATCATAAAGTGGGCATGTCTGTAAAGGGGAGACTCGTGGGTACCTATAGAACCCATTTTCATTCACATATCTGGAGGTCAGAGGTCAAGGGTCCCCTTTGAAAATGGCCTTGCCAGTTTTTCCTCGCCAAGATTTAGCGCAGGTTTGGAGCGTCATTTAGCATTAGTTATTCATTTAGCTGGCATGACAGGGGGTTCCTTACATTTTCTAGTTTCATATGATACCAGTATCTTCACTCTAGTTTTACAACCTCCAAAATATCGATTGTGTTAATGCAGTAAAGAAAATAGTGGCGTTAAAACTAATTTGTGCACTGACCTCTGTGTTGTGTTGTGCTGCTGCTGCTGCATTTCTTTTGTTTTTTGAATGTCCTGGCAGAAAGAAACAGAAGAGAACAAAAAGTAACGGACATGAAGTTGATTAATTTCACCACTTCTCATCAAATTGAGACACAGTTGCCTCTCTATCTACCTAATTTACAACCAGTGCCTGCTCTACTGTCCAGTTAAGAACTAACAGAGTTCCACTGGTTGATGATTTTATATTTTCCAGTTTGGTTTCATTGAGTCAGACTTAACCACCACTGTGTATCCCCAGAAATGAGCAAAGATGAAAGCAAGAAAACAAATCAACTTCCAGACATAAAAAGTAAAGTCTAGTCCTGTACGTCTGCTTTGCTTCACATCCGTACAGGATGGAGATGTCGTCAATGTGGTTTTGTGTGTACTATATGTGCATGTTTCGTGTTGTGCAAACCGGTAATAAGCGCCTTACGTTTGTAGATGAGGATCACAATGAGCACCAACAGCAGCAGCAGCAGTGCAGCCACACGGACGATCACAATGATGACGACCGGAACTGCTGCTGGTGGGACTGAAAGCAAACAAACGTGAATTAAAGTTGTACATCAAAGAATACACAAATGAACGTCTCATCAAAAGAAAGAAAATTAAAAAAAAAAATGTAAATAAGTTATAGCGCTGGACCATTCATCTATCTCCTGATTCAATACTATCACGATACTTGGGGGCTGATTCAGTATGTATTGAAGTATTGCGATCTGATATTACGATTAATTGTGATTTTTGTGAACCTTTTTAACACTAGACCGTGGGGAGAAAGTTCAATCATACACTTTTAGGGACTTTTACTTTGGAAAATATCTAAATGAATCCAGTAAAAATGATTTTCAGCATGTATGTAGTCAGAGTTGTCCTGAAGTCAAATATATCAGTCAGATAAAAGAATAGATTCATTTCCCTCACTAATTAGTGGTATTTTCTTTTTAATTAATAAGGGATCAATATATATATATATATAGAGAGCCCGCTGGTCGGACGGCTGGCTACTTAGCTAGCTTAGCTTAGCTTAACACAGAAAATGAGCTGAACAAAGTTGTCGATCATCTGGGGATAGCACTGTGCTTTCCTACGCTGTGACCAGAGTGTGTGGATGAAGCATTAAGTTGTTCATTTTTACTCATTTAGTGTCCAGCTAGTTAGCTAGCTACCTTGCTAATTCCACCATGCTACAGAAATTGAGCCCAACAGCGGACAGCGCCGGGTCACGGGCCCTCAGCCTCACTCCTCGCCGCTAGGAAACTACTTCACGGGGAGGAGACTGTGTGCAGGGTTTTACCTGCATAGAGAATTACCAGGCGGTCGCCTCCGTTAAATTTCGCCCCGCCTCCAGCTCGCGACAAAACTCTTCATGGAAAACACTATTTTCTAACAAGCATTGCACTTGATGGATTTTAGTCATTTGTAAGTGCATGTGCGGCATTACGTCATCGTGTTGGCGCTGTAACAAACAGCACAGTGAACCAGAGAAGCCGCTGAGAGGAAGAAACGAGCCGTCTGTTTTGGTTTTCGGTCGGATCGCTGCAAAGCGGGAGCAGCAGTGTTACCGCTGGTAACGTTTTCACCACCACAGCAAAAAAAACACTAAAGTAAACAAAAGCTGCTTCATCCGCCAATATTATTTTTAGGCCAAATCGCCCAGCCCTAGTCCCACTGGTTAATGTTACAGTAACTTTCTCAACTAACACTCGCGATCCTGTTGGTTGTCTCTTTTGAGTATACACACCAGTAGGCTATGTGAGAATCTGTCCAATCGTAGGAGACTTTGTTAATATATAGACAAATAGACAGACAGCGTTTCCTATCAGTGACGGTATTTAACAACATATTTCAGAGACATCTTAATTCTCTGTGTGAGTAAATCAAAGTGTCAGATGTGAGCTTCTCACCTTCAACCTTCAGTGTTATTTTTCTGAGTGCAGCTCGGTTACATCCTCCTTTACGTTCCACTCCACACCAGTAGACACCAGCATGCTGTGAGGACACATTACTGATGGACATGGTGAAGCTACTGTTGCTTTCTGTGAGAGTGAACGTCCCGTTTGACCTCAGAGAAGATCTAGTTGATACAATATTCTCACAGATATATCCGTTGTCTTTGCAGTAAAACTTTGAAACAGTGGAGTTTCCTTCATAACCACATGAGATGGTGGTTCTAGCTGTTCTGTACACAGTTTGAATGAATGGTTCCTGGCATTCATTTTTCTCTGTAAATAAAAAACATGTAGAATGTAAGTAAGTAGGCTTTATTTCTATAGCAACTTCAAAACCAGAATTACAGTGTGCTGCGCTGGTGCACAGAAAATACAAAACCATGGTCAAACAGAGAGAAATATAAAACAAAATATAATAAAAACAACATAAAGCCATTGGAGTATAAGAAAGTGGTACCAAACAATACATTTCTGATATCTGAGGTATTGTATTTGTTATCAACCATCTATGGCTTGATGTGTACCTCAAAGACATAGGCTCTGAAAATGTGATTAATCACATGTGCATTGTGTTGTTGTATTTTATGTAGGGCTGTCAATCGATTAAAATACTTACTTGTGATTAATTGCATGATTGTCCACAGCTAATTGCAATTAATCACACATTTTGTATCTATTCAAAATGTCAAGTATTTAATACTTGATTTAATACTTGAGGTCAGAGGTCAAGGGACCCCTTTGACAACGGCCATGACAGTTTTTCTTATTGTCAAAATTTAGCTTAAGTTTAGAGCATCATTTAGTTAACAAGCTAGTATGACATGGTTGGTACCAATGGATTCATTATGTTTTCTAGTTTTATATGATGCCAGTATCTTCACTCTAGCTTTAAAACTGAGCCGCTACAACCTCCGAAATATCAACAGCCTGTCAGATTTTAAGAGGTTGATTCAAAATTGCAAGCCTTAAATAAATTAGTGACGTTAAAACAAATTTGCCTTAACCCTTTATTATTGAGTTAACTTTGACAGCCCAAATGTTAAGTTATAATTTTTATATTTACTTGTTTTATTTATGTTTTCTTCTCCGTCTGTGCATCCCTTCACTTCAGAATGGGCCTGACAACCTGTAGATCAGACAAAGACAAAAGGTCACATCATGTCAGAAACAAGTAGAAAGACCGTAGTAATCGGAATCAGCTCTATATCAATACAACCTACACTTTATACATCAGTAGGTCAGAGTAGAGGATGAGCCCTGCTATAACATCAACTGTAATGTAGGGCTGTAAATCAATTAAAATATTGAATTGAAAGTAATCACACATTTTTTATCTGTTCAAAATGTACCTTAAAGGGAGATTTGTCAAGTATTTAATACTCTTATCAACATGGGAGTGGACAAATATGCTGCTTTTTGCAATCGGTGTATATAGTTATTACTGTAAATCAATTAACAACACAAAACAATTACAAATATTATCCAGAAACCCTCACAGGTACTGCAGTTAGCATAAAAAAATATGCTCCAATCATAACATGGCAAACTGCAGCCCAACAGGCAACAACAGCTGTCAGTGTGTCAGTGTGCTGACTTGACTATGACTTGCCCCAAACTGCATGTGATTATCATAAAGTGGGCATGTCTGTAAAGGGGAGATGTATCGGTACCCATAGAACCCATTTTCATTCACATATCTGGAGGTCAGAGGTCAAGGTACCCCTTTGAAAATGGCCATGACAGTTTTTTCTCAACAAAATTTAGCGTAAGTTTTGAGCGTTATTTAACTTCCATTAACACGGTTGGTACCGATGGATTCTTTATGTTTTCTAGTTTCATATGATACCAGTATCTCCACTCTAGCTTTAAAACTGAGCCGCTACAAAAAAAAAATTGCAAGTTGCGTTAATGCGTTAAATAAATTAGCGGCGTTAAAACGAATTTGCGTTAACGCGTTATCATCACTATCATTATGTTTACTTGTTTTATTTATGTTTTCTTAGTTTGACCAAGTTTTAATTTTGAGTTTATTAAAAACACATTAATAGTGAGTGTCTCTTACCATCTTCCAGTTCTAGTTCCACTGTTTCACGTTTGGATCCTTCAAACATACACTGGTATTTCCCAGAGTCGTTGTGTTGAAGTCGTCTGATGTTCACGTTGAGTTTTTTATTTTTTGTATCATGGTACAGGGAAAACCTGCCTTTGTTCTCCCACACATCGGTCTTATTACTCCGTATGGGTCGCCATGGAAGACCTACAGTAATATTTTTATATGTTTCATTTGGTTCAGGATATTTGCAGGTGAATTCAACCCATCCGTCTCTGCATCCCTTCACTTCAGAATAGGCCTGACAACCTGTAGATCAGACAAAGACAAAAGGTCACATCATGTCAGAAACAATTAGGAGGACTGTAGTAATCTGAATCAGCTCTGTATCAATACAACCTACACTTTATACATCAGTAGATCAGAGTAGAGGATGAGCCCTGCTATAACATCAACTGTAATGTAGGCAGGGAATGAAATTGACATCTGCCACCTGCCAAATAG
Organism: Sebastes fasciatus; assembly: GCF_043250625.1. Classification (NCBI taxonomy): domain Eukaryota; kingdom Metazoa; phylum Chordata; class Actinopteri; order Perciformes; family Sebastidae; genus Sebastes; species Sebastes fasciatus. Next base: position 37,392,197 of record NC_133795.1, on the reverse strand, counting down.
CCTACAGGGTAAATGTTGGCTGTGGCAGGTCAAAATGTTTGCAAACAAAGGGGTAACCAAGATGGACACTAACTATAATGAAATACTAAGCAGAACTAACTAAACCCAAATCCTCCCCATGACATGGCAGCACTTGGTTTGGCCCAACGAGCTGACTCCAGGATCCAAGAGTCCTCAGCCTTCAGCCACGCCCCTATCTCCACCAGGAAGTCAGCTCCCCCAACAGCCAACTCAAACAAAGGAACAAGTGATTAATATAACAAATAATAATATGTGTAACCTCACAGTGTTAATGTGTGAATCTAAACTATATAAGGTTAAACACAAATAAAAACAACGATGTGATGTTAATTGTTCAGGTGTAGTTGGCTGCAAATTAAATGAACCTGTGTAGGTAGTAAACTAATGAGATGAGAGAGTGTGAACCGGAATGATATTACCCTGTGTGGCTGTGACCATCACAGTCTGATACAAACAACAATAAACAGTATCTGTGATTATAAGCTGATAATATCGGTCATGTCGATTAGGGATGGAAAAAAAAATCGATTCACCTATGTATCGCGTTTTTTTTTTTTTTTTTTTTTTTACTATTTTGAAATAGATTTTTTAATGCCAGAATCGATATATTTGCTTCATTTGAGTCTATGTGGAGATAGAAGGAAGTTCCCCCTTTATTGTTGTAGTTGTAACAAACCGCAGCGAGCCGAAACCAGAAGGTATAAAACGTTGGAGGGTCTGCGTGGATACGACCTGCACTCTCCGATTTTAAATCCAAAGTGGTAAACACTACACATCCAGTAAAGTATGGAAACAATTTGTCTTTCATACATTGCAGGAAGAGCAGAGCTAGACATCATGGCTCACGTTACTCAGACTACAACAATAAACACGGTAACTTCCTTCTACCTCCACATAGACTCAAATGAAGCAAATATTTAGATTCTGGCATTAAAAAATCTATATCAAATTTGTAAAAAAAAAAAAAACATGAATACATTTTTTTCCCACCCCTAATGGCCGTACATTTGGTAACTGTGATAAAGTCCTGTCTGGTGGTTCCTCAGGGCTCCTGTGGTTTGTTGACTGTGGCGTAGAGAGGGTTCTCTGAAGACGGTTGGTTGACAGTAGAGTCGGTTGGACGGTGGCTGTCCTTCACAGTAGAATATTCACACATAGAGGAACTGGGTTTGGTGGTCAGCGCCTCACCACCAGCTTCGCCAGAGCAGTGAGGAAAGTTGATGGTAGGTTAATGCATTGAGGCAGAGGGGTTTGTGGGAAAGTTGGCGGTGTCATGAATATTGTCCATTGCAGGTCCTGAATCTGGTTCCTGGGGGCGCACCCGTAGCTCCTCGTACATATATTCCTTCAGGGAAGAAAGGAAAATACAGTCTGAACAGCTCTTATCCAAACCACACAATAAGCACTAACCAAACTAATGGTCAACATTGAACACAAATTACAAACAGAATATTAGTTGGAGACATTAATTCCTAGAGATAACATCAGTGTACAAAGCCAGCAGGAAGTGATTTAATAGATGTCTCCAGTAAAATAAAATAAAAAAACAATGTACCTTTTCCAAGTTTAACATAACTTTATTTGAGATCTGTACATTTCAGATTCATAAATCAAATAATAACTTAACAGAAATGTGTTTGACGGCCCTAATATAAATGTATGTCTTTGTGTGTGTGTGTGTGTGTGTGTGTGTGTGTGTGTGTGTGTGTGTGTGTGTGTGTGTGTGTGTGTGTGTGTGTGTGTGTGTGTGTGTGTGTGTGTGTGTGTGTGTGGTGGTACAGTATAGCTAGAAACATTGAGCAATAGTTAGATTACTCATACCCGAATGATGCCAGACATTTAAGTATTTTGGTTGCAAATACAAGAAAGAAGTCGAGGGATTTAGATTCAGGTTCAGGTGCATCACCACCTCTGACAGCCAACTGAAACACTCGAGAAGGCCTCTGAACAGAATCCATATTCTGAGTTGGATACCTAATATACAAAATAGGGCTGTCAATCGATTAAAATAGCTAATTGTGATTAATCGCAAATGAATCGCACATTTTTTATCTGTTCAAAATGTACCTTAAAGGGAGATTTGAAGTACTTAATACTCTTATCAACATGGGAGTGGACAAATATGCTGCTTTATGCAAATGTATATATATATATTTATTATTGTAAATCAATTAACAACACAAAACAATGACAAATATTGTCCAGAAACCCTCACAGTTACTGCATTTAGCATAAAAAATATGCTCAAATCATAACATGGCAATCTGCAGCCCAACAGGTAACAACAGCTGTCAGTGTGTCAGTGAGCTGACTTGACTATGACTTGCCCCAAACTGCATGTGATGATCATAAAGTGGGCATGTCTGTAAAGGGGAGACTCGTGGGTACCCATAGAACCCATTTTCATTCACATATCTGGAGGTCAAAGGTCAAGGGACACCTTTGAAAATGGCCTTGCCAGTTTTTCCTCGTCAAGATTTAGCGCAGGTTTGGAGCGTTATTTAGCATTAGTTATTCATTTAGCTAGCTAGCATGACAGGGGGTTCCTTAAATGTTCTAGTTTCATATGATACCAGTATCTTCACTCTAGTTTTACAACCTCCAGAAGATCGATTGTGTTAATGCGGTAAAGAAAAAAGTTGCGTTAAATCTAATTTGTGTTAACGCGCTATTATCACGTTAACTTCAATAGTCCTAATTTATACACTGACCTCTGTGCACACTGACACACTGACAGCTGTTGTTGCCTGTTGGGCTGCAGTTTGCCATGTTATGATTTGAGCATATTTCTTGATGCTAACTGCAGTACCTGTGAGGGTTTCTGGACAATATTTATCATTGTTTTGTGTTGTTAATTGATTTACAATAATAAATATATATATATACATTTGCATAAAGCAGCATATTTGTCCACTCCCATGTTGATAAGAGTATTAAATACTTAAAATCTCCCTTTAAGGTACATTTTGAACAGATAAAAAATGTGTAATTCATTTGCGATTAATCACAATGAACTATTTTAATCGATTGACAGCCCTATTTTGTATATTAGGTATCCTCCTGGGTTTTATGTATTTTGCCAACTCAGAATATGGATTCTGTTCAGAGGCCTTCTCGAGTGTTTCAGTTGGCTGTCAGAGGTGGTGATGCACCTGAACCTGAATCTAAATCCCTCGACTTCTGTCTTGTATTGCAACCCAAATACTTAAATGTCTGGCATCATTCGGGTATGAGTAATCTAACTATTGCTCAATGTTTCTAGCTATACTGTACCACCACACACACACACACACACAGACAAACAATTATATTAGGGCCGTCAAACTATTAAAATAGTATCATAAAGTGGGCATGTCTGTAAAGGGGAGACTCGTGGGTACCTATAGAACCCATTTTCATTCACATATATGGAGGTCAGAGGTCAAGGGTCCCCTTTGAAAATGGCCTTGCCAGTTTTTCCTCGCCAAGATTTAGCGCAGGTTTGGAGCGTCATTTAGCATTAGTTATTCATTTAGCTGGCATGACAGGGGGTTCCTTACATTTTCTAGTTTCATATGATACCAGTATCTTCACTCTAGTTTTACAACCTCCAAAATATCGATTGTGTTAATGCAGTAAAGAAAATAGTGGCGTTAAAACTAATTTGTGCACTGACCTCTGTGTTGTGTTGTGCTGCTGCTGCTGCATTTCTTTTGTTTTTTGAATGTCCTGGCAGAAAGAAACAGAAGAGAACAAAAAGTAACGGACATGAAGTTGATTAATTTCACCACTTCTCATCAAATTGAGACACAGTTGCCTCTCTATCTACCTAATTTACAACCAGTGCCTGCTCTACTGTCCAGTTAAGAACTAACAGAGTTCCACTGGTTGATGATTTTATATTTTCCAGTTTGGTTTCATTGAGTCAGACTTAACCACCACTGTGTATCCCCAGAAATGAGCAAAGATGAAAGCAAGAAAACAAATCAACTTCCAGACATAAAAAGTAAAGTCTAGTCCTGTACGTCTGCTTTGCTTCACATCCGTACAGGATGGAGATGTCGTCAATGTGGTTTTGTGTGTACTATATGTGCATGTTTCGTGTTGTGCAAACCGGTAATAAGCGCCTTACGTTTGTAGATGAGGATCACAATGAGCACCAACAGCAGCAGCAGCAGTGCAGCCACACGGACGATCACAATGATGACGACCGGAACTGCTGCTGGTGGGACTGAAAGCAAACAAACGTGAATTAAAGTTGTACATCAAAGAATACACAAATGAACGTCTCATCAAAAGAAAGAAAATTAAAAAAAAAAATGTAAATAAGTTATAGCGCTGGACCATTCATCTATCTCCTGATTCAATACTATCACGATACTTGGGGGCTGATTCAGTATGTATTGAAGTATTGCGATCTGATATTACGATTAATTGTGATTTTTGTGAACCTTTTTAACACTAGACCGTGGGGAGAAAGTTCAATCATACACTTTTAGGGACTTTTACTTTGGAAAATATCTAAATGAATCCAGTAAAAATGATTTTCAGCATGTATGTAGTCAGAGTTGTCCTGAAGTCAAATATATCAGTCAGATAAAAGAATAGATTCATTTCCCTCACTAATTAGTGGTATTTTCTTTTTAATTTATAAGGGATCAATATATATATATATTTATAGAGCCCGCTGGTCGGACGGCTGGCTACTTAGCTAGCTTAGCTTAGCTTAACACAGAAAATGAGCTGAACAAAGTTGTCGATCATCTGGGGATAGCACTGTGCTTTCCTACGCTGTGACCAGAGTGTGTGGATGAAGCATTAAGTTGTTCATTTTTACTCATTTAGTGTCCAGCTAGTTAGCTAGCTACCTTGCTAATTCCACCATGCTACAGAAATTGAGCCCAACAGCGGACAGCGCCGGGTCACGGGCCCTCAGCCTCACTCCTCGCCGCTAGGAAACTACTTCACGGGGAGGAGACTGTGTGCAGGGTTTTACCTGCATAGAGAATTACCAGGCGGTCGCCTCCGTTAAATTTCGCCCCGCCTCCAGCTCGCGACAAAACTCTTCATGGAAAACACTATTTTCTAACAAGCATTGCACTTGATGGATTTTAGTCATTTGTAAGTGCATGTGCGGCATTACGTCATTGTGTTGGCGCTGTAACAAACAGCACAGTGAACCAGAGAAGCCGCTGAGAGGAAGAAACGAGCCGTCTGTTTTGGTTTTCGGTCGGATCGCTGCAAAGCGGGAGCAGCAGTGTTACCGCTGGTAACGTTTTCACCACCACAGCAAAAAAAACACTAAAGTAAACAAAAGCTGCTTCATCCGCCAATATTATTTTTAGGCCAAATCGCCCAGCCCTAGTCCCACTGGTTAATGTTACAGTAACTTTCTCAACTAACACTCGCGATCCTGTTGGTTGTCTCTTTTGAGTATACACACCAGTAGGCTATGTGAGAATCTGTCCAATCGTAGGAGACTTTGTTAATATATAGACAAATAGACAGACAGCGTTTCCTATCAGTGACGGTATTTAACAACATATTTCAGAGACATCTTAATTCTCTGTGTGAGTAAATCAAAGTGTCAGATGTGAGCTTCTCACCTTCAACCTTCAGTGTTATTTTTCTGAGTGCAGCTCGGTTACATCCTCCTTTACGTTCCACTCCACACCAGTAGACACCAGCATGCTGTGAGGACACATTACTGATGGACATGGTGAAGCTACTGTTGCTTTCTGTGAGAGTGAACGTCCCGTTTGACCTCAGAGAAGATCTAGTTGATACAATATTCTCACAGATATATCCGTTGTCTTTGCAGTAAAACTTTGAAACAGTGGAGTTTCCTTCATAACCACATGAGATGGTGGTTCTAGCTGTTCTGTACACAGTTTGAATGAATGGTTCCTGGCATTCATTTTTCTCTGTAAATAAAAAACATGTAGAATGTAAGTAAGTAGGCTTTATTTCTATAGCAACTTCAAAACCAGAATTACAGTGTGCTGCGCTGGTGCACAGAAAATACAAAACCATGGTCAAACAGAGAGAAATATAAAACAAAATATAATAAAAACAACATAAAGCCATTGGAGTATAAGAAAGTGGTACCAAACAATACATTTCTGATATCTGAGGTATTGTATTTGTTATCAACCATCTATGGCTTGATGTGTACCTCAAAGACATAGGCTCTGAAAATGTGATTAATCACATGTGCATTGTGTTGTTGTATTTTATGTAGGGCTGTCAATCGATTAAAATACTTACTTGTGATTAATTGCATGATTGTCCACAGCTAATTGCAATTAATCACACATTTTGTATCTATTCAAAATGTCAAGTATTTAATACTTGATTTAATACTTGAGGTCAGAGGTCAAGGGACCCCTTTGACAACGGCCATGACAGTTTTTCTTATTGTCAAAATTTAGCTTAAGTTTAGAGCATCATTTAGTTAACAAGCTAGTATGACATGGTTGGTACCAATGGATTCATTATGTTTTCTAGTTTTATATGATGCCAGTATCTTCACTCTAGCTTTAAAACTGAGCCGCTACAACCTCCGAAATATCAACAGCCTGTCAGATTTTAAGAGGTTGATTCAAAATTGCAAGCCTTAAATAAATTAGTGACGTTAAAACAAATTTGCCTTAACCCTTTATTATTGAGTTAACTTTGACAGCCCAAATGTTAAGTTATAATTTTTATATTTACTTGTTTTATTTATGTTTTCTTCTCCGTCTGTGCATCCCTTCACTTCAGAATGGGCCTGACAACCTGTAGATCAGACAAAGACAAAAGGTCACATCATGTCAGAAACAAGTAGAAAGACCGTAGTAATCGGAATCAGCTCTATATCAATACAACCTACACTTTATACATCAGTAGGTCAGAGTAGAGGATGAGCCCTGCTATAACATCAACTGTAATGTAGGGCTGTAAATCAATTAAAATATTGAATTGAAAGTAATCACACATTTTTTATCTGTTCAAAATGTACCTTAAAGGGAGATTTGTCAAGTATTTAATACTCTTATCAACATGGGAGTGGACAAATATGCTGCTTTTTGCAATCGGTGTATATAGTTATTACTGTAAATCAATTAACAACACAAAACAATTACAAATATTATCCAGAAACCCTCACAGGTACTGCAGTTAGCATAAAAAAATATGCTCCAATCATAACATGGCAAACTGCAGCCCAACAGGCAACAACAGCTGTCAGTGTGTCAGTGTGCTGACTTGACTATGACTTGCCCCAAACTGCATGTGATTATCATAAAGTGGGCATGTCTGTAAAGGGGAGATGTATCGGTACCCATAGAACCCATTTTCATTCACATATCTGGAGGTCAGAGGTCAAGGTACCCCTTTGAAAATGGCCATGACAGTTTTTTCTCAACAAAATTTAGCGTAAGTTTTGAGCGTTATTTAACTTCCATTAACACGGTTGGTACCGATGGATTCTTTATGTTTTCTAGTTTCATATGATACCAGTATCTCCACTCTAGCTTTAAAACTGAGCCGCTACAAAAAAAAAATTGCAAGTTGCGTTAATGCGTTAAATAAATTAGCGGCGTTAAAACGAATTTGCGTTAACGCGTTATCATCACTATCATTATGTTTACTTGTTTTATTTATGTTTTCTTAGTTTGACCAAGTTTTAATTTTGAGTTTATTAAAAACACATTAATAGTGAGTGTCTCTTACCATCTTCCAGTTCTAGTTCCACTGTTTCACGTTTGGATCCTTCAAACATACACTGGTATTTCCCAGAGTCGTTGTGTTGAAGTCGTCTGATGTTCACGTTGAGTTTTTTATTTTTTGTATCATGGTACAGGGAAAACCTGCCTTTGTTCTCCCACACATCGGTCTTATTACTCCGTATGGGTCGCCATGGAAGACCTACAGTAATATTTTTATATGTTTCATTTGGTTCAGGATATTTGCAGGTGAATTCAACCCATCCATCTCTGCATCCCTTCACTTCAGAATAGGCCTGACAACCTGTAGATCAGACAAAGACAAAAGGTCACATCATGTCAGAAACAATTAGGAGGACTGTAGTAATCTGAATCAGCTCTGTATCAATACAACCTACACTTTATACATCAGTAGATCAGAGTAGAGGATGAGCCCTGCTATAACATCAACTGTAATGTAGGCAGGGAATGAAATTGACATCTGCCACCTGCCAAATAGCCTACAGGGTAAATGTTGGCTGTGGCAGGTCAAAATGTTTGGTCACCTGCCACCATGGCAGATATGTTTCCTTATATTAAGAAATATTATTTAAAAAAACAATTCCTAAGTTTAAAATAGTCAGGGATTAATGTTAGATGATCCATATTTCTACTGTCTGGCACCACTGACTCATGTTTACAAGTCTAAAGTGTTCTACATAGATTTCATTTCAGTGGCAGACACAAAGTTGAGTGTCCGGTAGAAATGTTCAGTGACCTGCCACAGTGGCTACTTAGCTAGCTTAGCTTGCTAATTCCACCACGCTGTCAGGCAACACAGAATATGAGCCAAACAAAGTGGTCGCTCATCTGGTGATAGCACTGAGCTTTCCTACGCTGTGACCAGAGTGTGAGGATGAAGCATTCAAATGTTAGATTTTACTCATTTAGCGTGCGGCTAGGTAGCTAGCTACCTTGCTAATTCCACCCTGCTACAGAAATGAGCCCAACAGAGGTCAGCGCTGGGTCACGGTCCCTCTGCCTCCCTCCTCACCGCCAGGAGACTACTTCACCGGGAGGAGAGCAGGCGTTAGCTAGCTAGCGTCTCAGTCTGCGGACAAGCTAGCTAGCTAACTAGCGTTAGCCAGCCGTCTCCTCCTCCTGCAGTAGTCTCCAGCGGAGTAGGGGTCGGCTAATCTGGTCCCGTTGGTTAATGTGAACTCTCTCAACTAACTCTCGTGGTCCTGTTGGTTGTCTCTTTTGAGTATTCACACCAGTATGTGAGACTCTGTCCAGTAGTAGGAGACTTTGTGAAGTTAGTGATAGTAGCTGTAAACAGACAGACAGCGTTTCCTATCAGTGACGGTATTTAACAACATATTACATACATATTACAGTCAGTGTAACAGATTTATCAGATTATTGTTCAGACTCAAACGATCATGAGTGCTCCTGCAGCTTGGAGGATGACCTTTGACCTGCAGTTTGGAGGATGACCTTTGACCTGCAGCTTGGAGGATGACCTTTGACCTGCAGCTTCTACTATAGTCAGACGTCATATTCATACATTATATCATCATATCATATTCATGCCTCCTACAATCTGAACAGGGGTCAGATTACAAACCATAAAATAATCCGACAACTCACCGGCAGTCATCACCAATCTGTGGAAGAATGGGTTGCTGCGTGTTGTGTCACTGGTTTTAGCTCCACACCAGTATGTCCCGGTGTCCTCTGATGTTACGTCTCTCACTGTAATGGTGATATTTCTCTTCTCTTTGTCGTCCTCCATGGAAAACCTCCCAGTGTTCTGTTTGGTGGTCACTAGAGGTTCACATATGGATGGATCTTCTCCCTTACAGATGAATTTAATCTGGTTGTCTGGTTGTCCTGAGTAATCACACCAGTATGTGAAATTCTGTCCAATCATAGGAGACCTTCTGAAGTTAGTGATGATATCTGTAAATAGACAGACAGCGTTTCCTATCAGTGACGGTATTTAACAACATATTTCAGAGACATCTTAATTCTCTGTTTGAGTAAATCAAAGTGTCAGATGTGAGCTTCTCACCTTCAACCTTCAGTGTTATTTTTCTGAGTGCAGCTCGGTTACATCCTCCATTACGTTCCACTCCACACCAGTAGACACCAGCATGCTGTGAGGACACATTACTGATGGACATGCTAAAGTTACGCCTGCTTTCTGTGAGAGTGAACGTCCCGTTTGACCTCAGAGAAGATCTAGTTGATACAATATTCTCACAGATTGATCCGTTGTCTTTGCAGAAAAACGTTGAAACTTTGGACTTTCCTTCATAACCACATGAGATGGTGGTTTTAGCTGTTCTGTATGCAGTTTGAATGAATGGTTTCTTGCATTTATTTTTCCCTGCAAATAAAAAACATGTAGAATGTAAGTAAGTAGGCTTTATTTCTATAGCAACTTAGAAACCAGAATTACAGTGTGCTGCACTGGTGCACAGAAAATACAAAACCATGGTCAAACAGAGAGAAATATAAAACAAAATATAATAAAAACAACATAAAGCCATTGGAGTATAAGAAAGTGGTACCAAACAATACATTTCTGATATCTGAGGTATTGTATTTGTTATCATCCATCTATGGCTTGATGTGTACCTCAAAGACATAGGCTCTGAAAATGTGATTAATCACATGTGCATTGTGTTGTTGTATTTTATGTAGGGCTGTCAATCGATTAAAATACTTAATCGTGATTAATTGCATGATTGTCCACAGTTAATTGTAATTAATCGCACATTTTGTATCTGTTCAAAATGTCAAGTATTTAATACTTGATTTAATACTTGAGGTCAGAGGTCAAGGGACCCCTTTGACAACGGCCATGACAGGTTTTCCTATTGTCAAAATTTAGCTTAAGTTTAGAGCATTATTTAGTTAACAAGCTAGTATGACATGGTTGGTACCAATGGATTCATTATGTTTTCTAGTTTTATATGATGCCAGTATCTTCACTCTAGCTTTAAAACTGAGCTGCTACAACCTCCAAAATATCAACAGCCTGTCAGATATTTAAGAGGTTGATTCAAAATTGCAAGCGTTAAATAATTAGTGACGTTAAAACAAATTTGCCTTAACCCTTTATTATTGAGTTAACTTTGACAGCCCAAATGTTAAGTTATAATTTTATGTTTACTTGTTTTATTTATGTTTTCTTAGTTTGACCAAGTTTTAATTTTGAGTTTATGTAAAAACACATTAATAGTGAGTGTCTCTTACCATTACTCCATACGGAGTAATCAGACCGATCGGGTCGCCTTGGAGGACGTACAGAAATATTTGTATATGTTTCATTTGTTTCAGGATATTTGCAGGTGAATTCAACCCATCCGTCTGTGCATCCCTTCACTTCAGAATAGGCCTGACAACCTGTAGATCAGACAAAGACAAAAAGTCACATCATGTCAGAAACAATTAGAAAGACTGTAGTAATCTGAATCAGCTCTGTATCAATACATACTACACTTTATACATCAGTAGGTCAGAGTAGAGGATGAGCCCTGCTATAACGTCAACTGTAATGTAGGGCTGTCAATCAATTAAAATATTTAATCGCAAAGTAATCACACATTTTTTATCTGTTCAAAACGTACCTTAAAGGGAGATTTGTCAAGTATTTAATACTTTTATCAACATGGGAGTGGGCAAATATGCTGCTTTTAGCAAATGTGTGTATATGTTTATTATTGGAAATCAATTAACAACACAAAACAATGATAAATATTGTCCAGAAACCCTCACAGGTACTGCATTTAGCATAAAACAATATGCTCAAATCATAACGTGGCAAACTGCAGCCCAACAGGCAACAACAGCTGTCAGTGTGTCAGTGTGCTGACTTGACTATGACTTGCACCTAAACTGCATGTGATTATCATAAAGTGGACATGTCTGTAAAGGGGAGACTCGTGGGTACCCATAGAACCCATTTTCATTCTCATATCTGGAGGTCAGAGGTCAAGGGACCCCTTTGAAAATGGCCATGACAGTTTTTTCTCAACAAAATTTAGCGTAAGTTTGGAGCGTTATTTAACTTCCATTAACACGGTTGGTACCGATGGATTCTTTATGTTTTCTAGTTTCATATGATACCAGTATCTCCACTCTAGCTTTAAAACTGAGCCGCTACAACCAAAAAATTGCAAGTTGCGTTAATGCGTTAAATAAATTAGCGGCGTTAAAACAAATTTGCGTTAACGCGTTATCATCACGTTAACTTTGACAGCCCTAGTTATTATATTACAATAACGCCGTAGAAAATTATCCTGTTGTTATATTTCGAGCTATGTCTGTCTAAGCCAGTCAGTGTTGGGTAACTATAACTAACCAAATTAGTAGGGCTGGGTCATGATTTTAGATTTTTCGAATATGTATTTAAAAGTGTTCTTTAACCTTGTTGGTTTTAGTCTGTGAACCAGTGCTGCAGTAACACTGCTACTGTGACCGACCACACCACAGGATGTATGAAAACTGGTTAATTTCTTCGAACAGTTATCTATCAAATCTGTAATATCAGAAGTCAGACAGCAGTAATATTTTACCTGTAATCAGAGAGAGGAAGAGCAGAAGAAAGTTCCTCATTGTGTTGATCTTGGATGCTGAAATCATTTCTCCGTTCCTCTTTTCATCTGTTGGTGGCTATTCAGCGTCTGCACAGTCGAGTTTCCACAGATAACATTTCAGGTTGCCTAAAAGTTACCCGCCCCCTCTTCTTATCTTCTTCCTCCATCTTTCATATGTTGTCTCTGAGTTTTTACAGCATTAACCCTATCAGTCGCAACGACAGCTAGACGAGAGCGTAGGAGAAAAGATATTTCCCTCACTGTTTTGAAGAAAAATGAATGTGATATCTGGAATGTATATTTAACAACTTAAACCCCTGAAAACATGAAGTTACAAAAACAATACAAACACAAACACCTGCAGTAGGTTGAGCCTGAACTCCTCAGAGCCGAGGCTGTTGGCTGTTGACGGCTAAGGCTAATAAATAATTAAAAATAAGGTTATTATTTTGCTTTGGAACAGCCTCATTCAACGTCTCAAAGGAGCCAAACTAGAGCAAATGTTAGGAACTTTGCATTTTCCTGAATTTATGTTATATTTTCTGTGTCTTGTTTTTCTTTTTTGGGGGTTTGCGTTCGAAACTAACGTGCTATGTAGTCTCTAAAATAGTATGTGACATATTTTATTATGTCCGAAACCTCAGTATGAACCCAATAGTACGTGAATTACATACTATTTCTGGTGAAATATTACAGAATGCAACGCTGGACACTACATCACACATTTTTTATCTGTTCAAAATGTACCTTAAAGGGAAATTTGTCAAGTATTTAATACTCTTATCAACATGGGAGTGGACAAAAATGCTGCTTTTTGCAATCGGTGTATATAGTTATTACTGTAAATCAATTAACAACACAAAACAATGAGAGATATTGTCCAGAAACCCTCACAGGTACTGCATTTAGCATAAGAAATATGCTCAAATAATAACATGGAAACTGCAGCCCAACAGACAACAACAGCTGTCAGGGTGTCAGTGTGCTGACTTGACTATGACTTGCCCTAAACTGCATGTGATTATCATAAAGTGGGCATGTCTGTAAAGGGGAGACTCGTGGGTACCCATAGAACCCATTTTCATTCACATATCTGGAGGTCAGAGGTCAAGGGACCCCTTTTTGTCACCAAAATTTAGTGTAAGTTTGGAGTGTTATTTAGCCTCCTTCTTGACAAGCTAGTATTCAGGTCATTGAGTCAGTTAGTGGAATATATATTATTACATTATACCACCCATGTCATACTAGCTTGTCATGAAGGAGGTTAAATAACGCTCCAAACTTGCTTTTTTATTCTAAATGCAGTACCTGTGAGGGTTTCTGGACAATATCTGTCATTGTTTTGTGTTGTTAATTGATTTACAATAATAAATATATACATACATTTGCATAAAGCAGCATATTTGTCCACTCCCATGTTGACAAGAGCATTAAATACTTGACAAATTTCCCTTTAAGGTACATTTTGAACAGATAAAAAATGTGCAATTAAATATTTTAATCGATTGACAGCCCTAGTGATAATTAGGTTTAGGTAACATAGTGATTTACTGATAATTAGGTAATGTTAGCATGCTAACATGCCACACTACAATGGTGAACACACCAAATACAGCCTCACAGAGCTGCTAGCACAGACTGGAATATAATCTTTTATATTTATATGCTATATTCTTTTTATTTTTTTTAATTTATTGATATTTTATTGATATTTTTGATTCTCCAGGCTGAGTGGTGCTCTGGTCAGTTTCCACAGCTCTCTGCTCTCCAGTCTGCTGCCTCAGGTGAGAAACTGAGACTCCAAATAACAAAGACAAATGTGAATGTGGTACATTTCATTCTCTTCTCGTTGTAGGAGTACACAGAGTAGTAGTAGCAGCAGTAGTTGTAGTATATGTAATATTGCCTTTTTGCATACAAAGTGTACGATTTTTATATTTAAATTTTCAGTCATTGTGACATATTGTGCTATATTTTATTTTACTGGATCTTATTTATATTTTATCTGTCTTAGTCTTCTGTCCATCTGTGCATTCGTTCATTCATTCATTCATTCATTCATTCATTCATTCATTCATTCATTCATTCACTCATTCATTCATTCATTCATTCATTCATTCATTAATTCGGTCATTCATTCGTTCACTCTTCCCCCTGATGCCCCGTCAGTTAACCAGCCCCAGGATGGCGGTCAGGAAGCGCTCCATCTTGGCTCTCGGTCACCTGGTGCCCTGCTGTAGCCCCGCCCTCTTCTCCCAGCTGATTGAACACCTGTTGACGGAGTTGGCCAAGGCCCCGCCCACTTCCATGACGAGGACGTACATCCAGTGCCTAGCAACCATCAGCCGTCAGGGCGGCCATCGAGTCGGTGAGATCTGTAGCTGCGTTCATGTGACCAGTTTAACGTCATAACTCTGGTCAGTTATCATGTTGATTTTTATTTTATTTATTATTATTAAAGCACTTCCTCGTCTTGCACCAGCAGTATTTGTCTGAACTGCTTCTAAACCAGGACGGCCACTCAGGTCCTCAAGTCTTTGAGTTCAGGACAAAAACTTCTGGAGGTGTTTAGTTTAGTTTAGTCTGAGTCTTTGGACCGGCTGATGGATGGTTAGGTGACTAAATCACCTGGTTCCTTACGACATCAGGCTTTAATCACTGGCCTTTAAAACAAAATAAAACACTAAACACAGAAGCTCAACAGATTTCCAAGTGAAATATTGGGTTTATATTTTAGATTGAAAAACCAAGAAACAAGATAACTTTTTTGTCTCTAAACGTTAACTTAAAACCAGGCATCAACCTCCGGGTCTGAGAAGTGAAGCCAATGCTGAAGTGCCTTAAACCTGCATTCTGTCTAACAGCCAGCAGGAGGCGACTCCTCTGGTTGTATAGAAGTCTATGAGAAAATGAGCCTACTTCTCTCTTGATTTATTACCTCAGTAAACATTGTAAACATGAGTTTATGGTCTCAATCACTAGTTTCAAGTCTTCTTCAATACAGCATGATGTTCATTTAGTAAATTTAGAGTCAAATAGACCATAAAGCAGGGGATGCTTTAGGGCGGGGCTACATTGTGATTGACAGGTCGCTACCACGGCGTTGTCCGGTCTGGGAGTTGTCCGTGTTTTCGTTTTAGAACTTTAACCCTTTCACAGTGTGTTTTCATTCATCGGAGTTAATTATAACATTTTTGTCTTATTCAGCGTTCGGTTGTACTTAGCTCCACCCTCTGATGTCACTTCTGGTTGAAAAAACCAAGATGGCGACGGCCAAAAACCTGACTTTTTAATTGACGTTTTAATTATTTAGATAAAAAATCATAAACTGTACGTTCATTTTGTTTGTCTTTTATGTCTGTGTGTGTGTGTGTGTGTGTGTGTGTGCGCGTGTGTGTGTGTGCGTGTGTGTGTGTGTTATGTAGGTGAGCATTTGGAGAAGCTGATCCCGATGGTGGTGAAGTTCACCGCTGTGGAGGACGACGAGCTGAGAGAGTTTTGTTTCCAGGCCTTTGAAGCCTTCATACGCAGGTACACACACACACACACGCACACACGCACACACACACACACACACACACACACACACACACACACTCTCTATTATTCATGTCGTGTCCGTTGATTGACAGGTGTCCAAAGGAGATGTCCCCTCATATTGCCACAGTAACACAGCTTTGTCTGAAGTTCATGACCTTTGACCCTAACTACAACTATGATAACGAGCAAGAGGAGGAAGAGGACAGCATGGACATAGAGGACGGGCTGGATGAAGGTTATTTGTTTACTGTTTTCATCTCCTAATTAAATTACAAGTTCATACTTTATTTTGGGTTTATACCAGAACATGTTTACTTTACTCTCGTCTGTAAAGTAACTAAAGATGTAGTGGAGTAGAAGTATAAAGTGGTATCAAATGGAAATACTCAAGTACCTCAAATATGTACTTATACTTAGAGATAACTGTCTGGTCTCTTGACTCCAGAATCAGACGACGAGTACAGCGACGATGACGACATGAGCTGGAAGGTGCGGCGCTCCTCCATCAAGTGTCTGGAGGCGTTGCTCACCACGAGGCGGGACCTCATCCTTTCCTTCTACGCCTCCATCTGCCCCGCCCTGCTGGCCCACTTCAAGGAGCGGGAGGAGAACGTCAGGGCCGACGTCTTCGCCGCCTTCTCAACACTGCTGAGACAAACGCGAGCTGGACCGAGTCACCACGGCCTCATCACGGCCGCGTCCGACTCAGCGGGGAGCGGGGAGGAGGAGCCAGCCGTCGCCATGCTGAAGGAACAGGTACTGAAACATTTTACTACCAGTACACATAGAAACAGGTACAGAAAGTACTTGAACTTTCTGGGTGGAGTTGGACCGTCGCTGATGGTCAAACACACACAGCGCCACTGCTTCAACTGTACCGCATCATTCATAAAAGAAGTATACTCTAGTATCAATTTAGGACCATCTTAGGACAAGGGGAGAACATTTCTCTTTGTTGATAACATTAAAAGTAAAGTAAAGATGTAAATATATATATACATATACGTATCAACAAACAATAAAACCAAAACAACAACAATGTGACATTATTAGTTGCACATAAACTGTAGCTCCTTCAGAAAAACATTCAAGGGCTTCCCTTGGTACCTCTACGAGTTTTCACTATTCAGTTACTGAACTACGTGTGGATGCGATGTTAAATTTGGAAGTTAAAGGCAGAGTCGGTAATGTTGAGAAACCAGCAAAATGATCCAACCTAAAAACAGCCCAGTGTTGCAAACTGTTCTCCAGTGAAAGTTTGGGCTGAATGAAATGATTGGATGGTTTATTACAGAGTATTTGATTTATTGATTGCTGTCGGAGTGTAATGAGAATTTCAACAAATATAACACATAAACAAAAGGATTGGGAGGTACGTTTTGCAGCTTGTGTTCTGGTTACCAGCTGAGGTTCTCTCAAACAGATCAGTGAATAATAAGTAAAACAGAAACTCAAATAGCAAATGCATGATCTGTGTGTGTGTGTGTGTGTGTGTGTGTGTGTGTGTGTGTGTGTGTGTGTGTGTGTGTGTGTGTGTGTGTGTGTGTGTGTGTGTGTGTGTGTGTGTGTGTGTGTGTGCAGGTGCCCCTGATAGTGAAGACTCTCCACCGACAGCTGAAGGAGAAGAGCATTAAATCTCGACAGGGCTGCTTCCTTCTGCTCACTGAACTGGCTCACACTGTACCTGGAGCTCTGGAGCCGCACATACCTGCACTGATACCTGGTAACACACGCACGCACGCACGCACACACACACACACACACCCACGCACACAAATTGCCTTTTTCTTTCTTTTTATTTCTCGTTCAGCCCTCCTAACATCTATACGTCTTTATTACACGGCTCTGTTGAATAATTGATTCTGATTGGTCAATCACGGCGTTTTACGGTCTGATATTTTTTTTATAGCAGACTGTTGCTATGTATAACAGATCGTTGCTATGTATAACAGACCGTTGCTACGTATAACAGACCGTTGCTATGTATAACAGACCGTTGCTAAGTATAACAGACCGTTGCTACGTATAACAGACCGTTGCTATGTATAACAGACCGTTGCTATGTATAACAGACCGTTGCTATGTATAACAGACCGTTGCTACATAAAACAGACCATTGCTACTTATAACAGACTATGTATAGCAGACCGTTGCTACGTATAGCAGACCGTTGCTATGTATAGCAGACTGTTGCTACGTATAGCAGTTCTGATGTCGGACTCTGGAGGATCGTTTTTGTGTCAAATTATTGATTTCTTCGGTAAGTAGCCGTGTAATAAGCGGGACAGCTAGCGGGTCATTGCATCGGCCTGTCGGGGATTCTTTCACATCAATGACCGGCTCGCTGTACATTATCTATTATTAATTGTTAGTTAGCAAGATATCTCAGAACTACTTGAAGTATTTCAGTTAAACTTTGTGGAAAGTTGCATGACCTGTTTGGTCCAATATAACAGACCGTTGCTACGTATAACAGACCGTTGCTATGTATAACAGACCGTTGCTAAGTATAACAGACCGTTGCTACGTATAACAGACTATGTATAACAGACCGTTGCTACGTAAAACAGACCATTGCTACTTATAACAGACTATGTATAGCAGACCGTTGCTACGTATAACAGACCGTTGCTATGTATAACAGACCGTTGCTACGTAAAACAGACCATTGCTACTTATAACAGACCATGTATAGCAGACCGTTGCTATGTATAACGGACCGTTGCTATGTAAAGCAGACCGTTGCTATGTATAACAGACCGTTGCTATGTATAAGGGACCGTTGCTATGTATAACAGATCGTTGCTATGTATAACAGACCGTTGTTATGTATAACAGACTGTTGCACGGCTCTGTTGAATACTCGATTCTGATTGGTCAATCACAGCGTTCTACGGTCTGTTATTTCTTTATAGCAGAATGTTGCTACGGACGCTCTGATCACAGACTCTGGAGGACCACGTCCGATCATATCAATGCACAGAAAGAAGTCCGGTAAATTTAACTGCGGCACAAAATAGACGTTAGGTTTCCGTTCCTCCATCAGAAAACACCATGGAGTATTTTTCTGATATGAATTTTTATATATTTGGAGAGCACGGAACTTTAGATTCATGGTTAACGGCAGAAGAGTCCCCAGTGAAGAAAAGAAAGAGAGAACAAGAAAACAGAGCAGAAAAAGCGAGACGGGTTAAAAAACACAAAGAGCAGGACGACAAAGGAATCGACAGACATGAAGTTAACACTAAACGGAATACGGTACGGGCGCGTTTAAATCGAAAAGAAAATGTAATTTACTGGACAGAAAACCTCAATCAGATGCCGCGGCCATTTTATGCATCGACAAGAAGGACACATCCAGATGAATGAGGACAGAAACATCAACATTAATATTCCAAGAGACGTCCCACTCACCTCGTCTCACTTCACCATCAATGGAAATGTTCAGTTTAATGTGAATTACAGCTAACGAGTCAGCAAATCTTAAACTACATTTACGTTGCTACGGACTCGGTTCCAACCGTGTCAAACGGACTAATTTTACTAGCGGAAGAATTCAAAACATTTTTATATCAATTAAAATAATGTTTTAAATTAATATTTTGTGTCAAATTATTGATTAATTTAGTACGTAGCCGTGTAATAAGTGTAATAATGTACAGTGAGCCGGTCGTTATTGCGAAATGAATCTTTCGCTTCACGTCGGGATCGACGCGATAACGACCGGCTCGTTGTACGTTATCTCTTACTTACGTTCAGCTGCTTCCCTGCATCCCCTTGCTCTCTCCTCTTCTTTTTTCCCTTCCTTCCTCCTTCCTTCCTTCCTTCCTTCCTTCCTCCTTCCTCCTCCAGGCATCATCTTCTCCCTGACAGACAGGTCCACCTCCTCCACCATGAGGATCGATGCTCTCTCCTTCTTCCACGTCCTCCTCCTCTCCCACCCTCCTCAGGCCTTTCAGACACACATGCAGGTCCTCTAAACCTCTTTAAAGCTCTGCTTCATGATAATGTGCATATTGTTTAAAATGACTATTTGCTGATATGAATAAGTTTGAGGCTCAGTCTGAAGATGAACAAATGAAGCCTTGTCTTCGTGGCTGCAGGTGCTGCTGCCTCCGGTGGTGGCGTGTATAGAAGACTCTTTCTATAAGATCACGTCGGAGGCTCTGCTGGTCGCCCAGCAGCTTGTCAGAGTGATGAGGCCGCAGGGACAGACCGCCACCGCCGCAGGATTCGACCCCAAACCGTTTGTCAGAGAGGTGAGAAGGGTCGGGGGGGTTCACCGGCTGTTTGGTGCTTTGGCTCTATAATATCACCGTAGAGATGTAATATCCTGTTGTCATTATTAACACCCAGAACACCGGTAAATGTTAGTACAGTCTGTTAGTTTGTCTGTACAGATTCAACCTGAAGCTCTGACAGATCAGTTGTAGTTTGATGTGCAGTTTAAGGGTCATGATGACTGTGGAATGCCAGGAATATTCAAAGTGGAAACTTTCCATGGGAATTAACGGGAATGAAATGAGAATATAAAGGTTATCTGTTTAGAGTTTATTTACCATGCAGATAGAAACTAACCTTTTACAAAATACATTAATTTGTCAAATAAAAGCAAATGTGCTATGTGGTGAGTTAACTAATGGAATGAGGACAATGTGGGCTGTGTGCAAACTTAGGGTTTAAAGTAGGGATGCACCGATAGCGGATCAGATATCGGGCCGATAATGACTCAAACAGCTGGATCGGGTATCAGTGACATTGGATCCGATCTATTCTAGTCAGTTCTATGTTTATATACTATATACATTTAATTCCTGTTTATGTTTTGACCAATTTGTTGCTGCATTAAAAAGGGTTACAGTTGAATTATAATTCCTGTTAATTTAGAAGATTTTTTACCAAGTTGCTAGTGTACAATTTATTATTTCAATAATAAATAAAAATTGTTTAAATAATGTAAAAAATGAAATAAAAGTTTGTATTTATTTGTTATATTTTTTGACAAAGTTAAGAAAACAATAGTCAAGCGTGATGTTTCCTTACACATAAAAGAACAGTGACGTCCACACAGTGAGGCATGCAGCTAATTAAACACTGGTATCGCTGCTATCACTGGTAGCCCAGGTTTCGCTATCGGTATCAGGACTTGAAAAGTTGGATCTTTGCATCTCTAGGTTAAAGTGAACAACTAATTTATAAAATAAATGTTTTCCAATAAAGAAATAGATTCCCCCCAAGTAAGTTCACTATTACAAGGTATGATTTTTATATTGAAATTGTGCATTCGTAGCATAAAGGTTCTGTCGTGCAGAAATGTCAATTAAAACATGTTTACAAGATCAGTGTCTGTCCAGCTTTAGAGATGGTCAACAACCATCTGTTGGAAGTGTTTCATCTACATCGAAAAATCACCACATGTTGTTTCTCCAAGGTGTTTTGTGTAACTCTGAAGAGGCTGAAAGCAACAGACATCGACCAGGAAGTGAAAGAGAGGGCTATTTCCTGTATGGGTCACATGGTGTGTCACCTTGGCGACCACCTGGGGGCGGAGCTGCAGGGCGTTTTGGAGATCTTCCTGGAGAGGTTGAAGAATGAGATCACAAGGTTGACAGCAGTCAGGAGCATCACCCTTATCTCTGCATCTCCACTAAAGGTTCAGTGTGAAACACAACATTTTACTGCACAATCAATACTTTTACTTTAACTACTTTAACTACAGTTAGCTGATTACATACTTTTACTTCATTAAGTATTCAGTTCAGTTGAGTATTTCCACAGTGTGGTGTTAGTACTTTTACTGCAGTACAGGATGTGAATGCTTCTTCCACCTCTGGAAAGCAGTGACTGATAAATAACTTTCCGTCTCCGTCTCGTCCAGATCAACCTGTCGTCCATCCTGCCAGAGACTCTGTCTGTGTTGGGGTCTTTCTTGCGGAAGAACCAGCGTGCTCTGAAGCTCGGCACGCTGGCGTGTCTGACCTCGTTGGTCACGCATCACTCTGCCAGCATCAAACCTGCAGCGCTGGAGCCTGTTCTGAGCGAGCTGCCTGCTCTGGTGGACGAGAGCGACATGCACGTATCACAGGTACTGGACTTAACACCAGCACTCATTAATCAGGCTCCTTCCACCGTGCTCACTGTGACATTTAGAGAATACATGATGGCAAACATTGATGAAGAGTCTGGTGACCTGGTCAAGGGTAGATATTATTTAAAGGAGTAATCAAGAGACATGGATATACACTACCTCACCTATTACAGACTAGAAGGCACTCAGACACTACATATTCGCCACGGTTTCTGCTTTTGATGAATTTTAGGAAGACTTTTGTAACACCTTGACCAGGGACAACAGATGAAAAATAGCATTCTGGCATTTTTTATATGTGTATTTATACATTTTCTTTATCCCTCAAATAAACTAAACTAAAATAGACAAAAAAAATATTTAAAAAATAAAACCTCCTTGGCTGAGGTAAGTATTATCTTCCAGTCCTGTTGACCAGTGCTGTGTATATAGATATTGTTATATAATACATGTAGTATTTTAACATGTTGCGTGTCTCTGTGTAGGTATCCGTGACCTTGTTGACCTGCATGGCCAAAGCCTGCCCCTCGTCTCTGGCTAAGATCAGCTCCTCCGTGCTGCCGGGAGTCTTCAGACTCGTCCACTCTCCTCTGCTGCAGGGTGGAGCGCTGGCAGCCATACTGGACTTCCTACAGGCACTGGTGCTGTCCAAAACCAGTAACCTGGGCTACAGGTACCATGGGGCCAGTTGCATTAAAGTAGACCTAGCTTTGTCTTGACTTTAGGTCAGACTTGCAATAGCCACTTCAATTTGTCTGTTGCATAAAACTTCCCTACGAGTGACTAATGTAAGACTGACTTAGATAGCCTGCCGTGCAATGCATTATGGGTGAAATAAGACAGAAGATGAAAAAAAAACAGCACAAATCCAACAGTTGTTAGAGCTGTTACAGATGTTCAAAAACAATTCAAGAACATGGTACTAAAATTCAAAAAAGTAATGGAAGCACAGTTAACATAGTTAGCTAAACATTAGCTAAAAGTAATGTGTAAAACAGTTGACATAGTTAGCTAAAGTGATAATGAAAACTTTCCAAAACCCACAATGTTGAAATTATTTCAGGTGATTAGAAGCCCATTAAAACACAATAGAGGACTAAAACAGCATGTTAAGAGCCTGTAAAAGCATAAACGTGTTGTTAGAATCAAGGCTCCAGGGTGTGGAGTAAAGATACTGATATCCAACTGATTACAAACGGACCCTTAAAGGTCAATTCTACAGATTTATTTTATACATAAAGATCAGTTATAATATGTCTTCTGTAGCTCAGGAGGAGCTTTGTCAAATCTTAGAAAAATAATTCAGATTATGCCATCAGAGGTTACGATTATGCCGTCTGCGTTACGAACTGGGGGCGTGGAGCCTGAAAGACATAATCTCTATAAACAGATTCACAAGTAGAATCTGTAGCAGCAACGGGACAAGATTTTGGTACCGGAAGAGTTCTAGTTTCCATTTGTAGTCCGAGTAGTAGCCAATTGACCAATCAAGTTTGAGCAGGTTTTGATTGAATCCTCTCCTCCTCCTCCTCCTCCTCTCCTCCTCCTCTCAGTCAGTTGCTGAAGTCTCTCACAGCTCCGTTCCACAGCTCCAAGACTTCAGACACCACCATCATCCACAGACAGTCGTACCAGTCTGTAGCTCGCTGTGTGGCTGCTCTGTCCTCCTCCTGCCCCACAGAGACACCAGCCACTGTAGCCGGACTCCTGCAGGAGGTGAGTGGGAGTCTGTACACTGGTAAAATACACGGTCCAAAGTAGACTGAAGTTTTTGCCAGTACTACTAACCCAACCTCCATCGCTTCATGTTGTTCTCATTCCAACCTCCAACTTCATGCATCATGTAGAGCTAATTATTTATTTAAATGGTGGAAGTGTCACAGAATAATTTGTGAATGTTGACAAAACTTTCAAAATCATAACAATTTGTTTTTGTATTAAATTAGAAGAAAATTACAACTAAATTCATTTACGAGCACAGTGTGTGTTTAGGAAGTAAAGATGTGCACACTGTTACGCCAGCAGAGCTACAGAAATCTGTCATTTTACTTAGGAGATTTTTGCAAGATATTCATGCTTGTCAAAAACCCACAACACTCGATATCAGTCAACTTCTGCTGCGGCTGCAGCAGAAGTTGACGTTTGCCAGCAACCAAACAGTTTCGGAAAAGCAGCAAGCCCAGATTTAAAGCCTGCAGGTCTGTGCAGGACACAAACACACTGACACGGGAACAATTTAGAAGCAATTTATTAGAAAACTAGAATAGCACTCGGAGATGTTTTCATGATGTGTGTTCTTGTTGAAATGTGATGGTGAGTGACGGGTTGTATCAGTAGATCAATGGACCCCTCTCCTCTCCCATCTCCTCTCCTCTCCTCTCCTCTCTCCTCTCCTCTCCTCTCCTCTACTCCTCTCTCCTCTCCTCTCCTCTCCTCTCCTCTCCTCTCCTCTCCTCTCCTCTCCTCTACTCCTCTCTCCTCCTCTCTCTTCTCCTCTCCTCTCCTCTCAGGTGAAGAATCCTGGTTCTCCAGAGTCTACTAGAGTCCTGGCTCTGTTGTGTCTGGGGGAGGTGGGGAGGAGTGGCAGCCTGGGAGGAAGTAAGGAGGTGCAGGGAGTCCTCCTGGAGGCCATCTCCTCCACCAATGAGGAGGTAAGACCAACATGGCTCCCAGGTTACAAATAACCATTATTTGCATTATTGATTAATGTATTAATTATGTAGAAAAGTAAAAAAAGAAAGGTTGAAAATGTTCTCTTGTGAGCTTCGAATATATTTGCTGAAAGTGAGAAAAAAACGTCCTTCTCTCTTCCACAATGAACTCTTCCTGGATGAATGAACATATTTATTTTTAATATTAATAGTATCTAGTTTGTGGTTTCAGGTGAAGACGGCGGCGTCCTGCGCTCTAGGCAGCATGGCGGTCGGCAGCCTGAAGGACTACCTGCCCTTCCTGCTGAAGGAGATCTCCTCCCAGCCGCGGAGACAATACCTGCTGCTGCACTCCCTCAAAGAGGTCATCAGGTGTCTGCTTTTATTCCACTCTTCCTCTTTCAATGCATCTTTTCTCTTTCTCTCCTCATATTTTCTGAATCCATTATTTTACAAAGTTGCACCAGAGAACGTCACTCTATGGTGCCCTCAAGTGGCAGTTAAAGACAAAACGTAAAGCCTCTGAACAGCCACACGGGTGTTATTCTGACTGATCAGAGCTCTGCTCAGGTTGAAGCTTTGATGGGAATTTATTAATTCACAAATCTTCATCTACCAATAAGAATGACACAGGTGTGATTTGTCCCCCCCGCCCTAACAAGGCTAACAGGAGACTCTGGAAGAGGTCAATCAGTTAGTCTAACAGGCCCACAGAGTCCTGAGCAGAGGTCTAATCAGACAGATTAACTGAGAACACCTGGTGGGTGATCAGAGGCTTTAATAGAAGATCATAGAATATATATAATAAAATAATTATAGAATCATGCAGAAATCAAATCATGTAGCCTTCATGTCTACATGTCCTGTGTAGTGTGGACCTGACATTAGTGTACAGAAGTAAGATAAGAGGATTTTTTTTTTTTTTTTGGTTTTGGTTTTTTAAACCAACCAGAATATAATTTTGGCAAAATTAACTATTTTTAAGTGGGTATGTGTTTCTTCCTTCTGCAGCTCCACTTTATTATCTAAGATGGTAAAACCTGTATTTTGTGCAACTTGAACCAGATTCCCTGTAAAGTTTGGTAAAAGCCTTCTTCCTCCTCCTCCTCCTCCTCTTCTTCTTCTCTCCCTGTGTCTCTGCCAGTGCCTGTCCAGCCTCCAGTCTCTCGCCCCATGTGGAGTCCATCTGGACTCTGCTGTTTCAGAACTGTGAGTGTCAGGAGGAGGGAACCAGGAACCTGGTGGCTGAATGTCTGGGGAAACTGACCCTGGTCAACGCCGCCCAGCTGTTACCACGACTGAAACAGCAGCTCAGAGCTGGTACCAAGTTTCTTTCATTGATTCACTCACAAGATGTTTCTGATGATGGAGATTAAGTCTGTCTGTCCATCCAACACCTAAATATATCTAGAAACCAGAAACCAGTAAAAGTACTAATACCACACTGTGAAAATACTGTTAAAGTACAAGTGTTTTGGTGTTATAGGTGTTTTCTTCCAGCCTTGTGTTTTGTAGTTGTCTCTCTACTGAGTTATTGTGATTATGTTAATGTTCCATTGTTCTGTTAAAGGTTAATTTAGGGGTTAATAATTAAAATAGATGTCATCCTGCCCCCTACAGGTTCTCCTCTGGCTCGCAGCACGGTGGTGACAGCGATCAAGTTCACCATCGTTGACCAACCTGCCCCCATAGACTCACTGCTGAAAGACTGCATAGGTACAAAACACACACACACTCTTCTTTAGGTTTACTTTGAGGACAAACCTGAAAACGAATCCTCATTTTAAAGGATCGTCCCACATGTCTGTCTTAAAGTCACAGTGAAGTTGAAGTTAGAGCATGTTTAGCTTCAGTAATGTGACGTATTTGTGGCGGGATTTAGTCATGCGAGAGATTTAAATGAAATCTACAGATTTGATGAGGCTTAGAAGAGAGCGAGCTGACCTCCACCAACACCTCCCTCACCCACGTTGTGAGATCAGGAGGATAAATGGTCAAATTAATGAATTCAATGTTTGGAAATTAAATGTTTAATTTTAACTGTTAGGCTACTTTAAACCAGACTAAGAAGTGGACGTTGTCACCATGATGCCACCCATTGGTTTGTGGACTGCAGTTTTGAAGCCTTGAGTTTGGCATTTTGTCCATCTCCATCTTGGTTCTTGGCCGTCACCATCTTGGCTTCCTTAGGTTTTCTAGTTTCATATGATACCAGTATCTTTACTCTAGCTTTAAAACTGAGCCGCTACGACCTAAAAATCACAAGTTGCGTTAATGTGTTAAAGAAATTAGTGAAGTTAAAACCAAGTTGCATTAACGTGTTATTTTCTTGTTAACTTTGACAGCCCTAATAAACACATATATTTAAAACAATATCTGCAGTTTTACTTGGAAAATGAGAATCTTTCATATAAAACAGAAATTTATAAAACAAAATGTGTAAAATATACCTGTTTTTAAATGAGTTAGTGTACAGTATCTGTGTTTCACAGTATAAAGAATATAATAATAATATAATATAATATAGTGTGCAGTAAAGATTTGTATTAATGTAACGCACATATGCACACTGAAAGAGTTAATGCTGTACTCATTCCTCCTGTACATACTGGCTGTGAAGAGATCCTGTTGTACTGGAAGTGATGGGGGACAAAATCCACACGTTAAAAATCATTAATATGCGTTAACCAAATCAAGTGTGTATCTCCTAAAGTTAGTCTTTTTAGTACTAAACTCACCTTTTCAATGGACATATGAACATGTGGGTGTTTTTCAGGCGACTTCCTGAAGACCCTGCAGGACGAGGACATCAACGTGCGCCGCGTCTCTTTGGTGATGTTTAACTCTGCAGCTCACAACAAGCCCTCTCTGATCCGCGGTCTCCTAGCAACCGTGCTGCCTCACCTCTACAAGGAGACCCAGATCAGGAAGGACCTCATCAGAGAGGTGGGTTTGGCTGGTTTCATGTATGTTCATGTCTGACGTTCATGTGTTAATGACTGTGTGTGTGTGTAGAGCAGGTGGAGATGGGTCCGTTCAAACACACTGTGGATGACGGTCTAGATGTGCGTAAAGCGGCGTTCGAGTGTATGTACACTCTGCTGGACAGCTGCCTGGAGGGGCTGAACGTCCTGCAGTTCCTGGATCATGTGGAGGAAGGACTCAAAGATCACTATGATATCAGGGTGGGTTGAAAATACTGAAAATATCAACTTATGTTGCATTCACACCAAGAGCAAAGCAAATTTTCACCTCCTTTTACTCATGTGGGTTGGACCGCCGGTGTGTGTGTGTATGTGTGTGTGTGTATGTGTGTGTGTGTGTGTGTGTGTGTGTGTGTTGTAGATGCTGACTTTCCTGATGCTAGCCAGACTGGCCTCTCTGTGTCCTGCAGCTGTTCTCCAAAGACTGGACCGACTGATAGAGCCTCTTAAAGCTACGTGCACTACTAAGGTACCAGCACATCATCCATAGTATTCATATTATCATTCATATAAACACTAACGTACAGCACAGCTTTACATTACACGTCCACGGGCTTTTTAAATAGAGACTATTTCTTATCTTATAGATTTCTATTCACTTTTCTTTTAACTTCAAAATAAGTCGTTTATATATTACCAACTGTACTTTGTTAAAGGTTCTCTACACAGCTCGTCTTTCCATCAGATTACAACATGAATATATATGATAATATAACGTCCACAGAAACATCTTTATCTTTTACTCAGGAAGAAATGTGGGCTGTGAGTTTTGACCACATGTTGAATTTTTCAGTCATATCAAACACATCGATCAACAGGATGAAGCTTTAAAGCCCCCCCGCCCACTCCTCCTCCAGCGAGTGTTACTTCCTGTTTTTTGGTTAACGTTCTTTCTCAAACAGAGAATGGGGGTGTAGTTAATAGTCAGACGTAATTCATCACCATGGCAACCAGATTGCATCGTTTTTCAAACCAGTTTAGATGAATTTACTGTTTATCAGACCACAAATGAGACCAGAATTATCTCAACACACCGACTCTCTCTCACTCTCTCTCTTCTTCACCGTCTCCTCCTGGTGACCAGAGCACCAGAGAACGGATAGACGTGTTGCCGAGGTCCGCCGTTTGAAATGTAGTTTCGGGGACGTTTTGGAGGTTCACCGTCCACCAGCACCGACTGGTCTCTCCTCAGCTCCAGCACCGACATCGCACCGGGCTGCACTGAGATCCGTTTACTTCTCTAACGGGACTTTTCTCTGGTTTTCTGTTGAGCTGAAAGTTGTACTCCCCGTCGTTCGGACCTGTTAGAGGCCCACAAACCTCCGGTATCAGCTGCTTTCTGTTAATTTACCTTCAGCAGGAGGAGACGGTGAAGAACAGAGCGAGTGAGAGAGACAGTCAGTGTGTCGGGTTAATTCTGACGGTGGGATTTTGTGTAATTCAGTGTGTTGATTTCACCCGTTCACCGTACACACACAAATGCCACGGTAAAAATAAACACACTAAACTAAAAAATAAAATGAAAACCCTCAGTTAGTTGATGAAAGAAGTTGTGCTAGCTAACTACAGCTAACTAGCTTACTAACTAGAAAGAAAAAAATGACGGAGAGATAAACAGATTCATCAGTTTACTGCTGCTCAGATCACTCAAACGATCATGAGTGCTCCTGCAGCTTGGAGGATGACCTTTGGCCTGCAGCTTCTACTATAGTCAGACATCATATTCACATTTTACCAACAAGCTTCTTTTTTTTTTTACTTTGAGCACAAAATTATTTGTCAAAACAGAATTGGAAACAGTGTTGCTGATCAACTTAGTCAGGAAATGACTCAAAGAAATATAAAATATCAAAGAAATGACAAAATAAACTGGAGGGGGGCTTTAACTGTATCTTTGAAAAGAGCAGCGTTTTCCACTTGAACACCGATTTGTAACATTGGTACTGTTTTAAAGTTTTAAAACAGCCCCCATTTCAGTTTGTAAAGTAAATCATTTTTTAAAAAAGGTTGCTTAATTTGAGATAAAACATTGGAGTTAACACATTTATATTACATTTCCCCCAAAAAATCTATATATTTATTGTAAAAATAATGCATGAGGAGTACATTATTAATAAACACGTGATGACGATTCCCACGTCACTGAAATGAACGTGGACCTGCAGGTGAAGGCCGGTTCAGTGAAGCAGGAGTTCGAGAAGCAGGAGGAGCTGAGGCGCTCGGCCATGCGCGCCGTCGCAGCCCTGCTGGCCGTGCCCGAGGTGGAGAGGAGCCCCAGCATGGCCGACTTCGCCAACCAGATCAGAACCAACGCCGACATGGCGTCCATCTACCAGAGCGTCCAGGGAGGGGAGGGAGGGGGCTTAGGGCCCGCAGAGAGCATGGATGTGAGCTAGACGATGGATGATAGAGGAGGACATGTTTTGTTATGATGGTTTTATAGGTAAAAGCCTTTTTAAAGAAGCTGTTCAAATGTGTTCAACAATCACAGCTGTATTTTGAAAACTGGGTGTTTTAGTATGAATTCCCTCGATATATTTAATATACACTGTGGACTTAAACGGTTTCTTTTGACCCATTTTATGTTCTTCCCAGTCAGAACTGGGTTTAATGTAGTTCACATGAAATAAAGTGGGAGCAACACTGTGAGGTGTCTCAGTGCAGTTTGTGTCTGATATGTTGCCACTAGGTTTTAATCATCATGTAAAATCTGCTGGTTGGTCTTTCCATCAGATTACAACATGAACGTAACGTCAACACAAACATCTTCAATGTGGGCAGTGAGTTTCGACCACATTTTTCACACATTTTTTAGTGATATCAAAGTGACTCATCGATCAACAGGATGAAGCTTCACTTTGTAACGTTGATACTGGTTCAAAGTTTTAAAACGGCCCCCATTTCACTTCTTTATTCTCCATCACTAAAACTCAGAGGGATATGTTGTACTTTTTACTCTCCTACATGCATTTGACAGATATAGTTACTTTAAGATCTGAATACTTCTTCCACAAACAAACACACAAACACAGCCTATTATTTTAGAAGGAACCAGTTAAATGGGATATTACAGTTTTCGTACATGTCCATGTCCATGTCCATGAGGAAGAGGAGAAGAAGTCAGAACAAATGGAGCAGACTATAAAAAAGTAAAGATTCAGAAATGCTGCTTAACAGCGACACCTGTGGCCTTGAAATCAACGAAAGTCAGCGTCGAGCTCGCGCTAGCTCGATCTACATAGACATGAACGAGCATCGCTCAAAACAGTGAGGCGACAGACGTCAGCTAAAACCACAATATCACTCTATGTTTCAGCTGCTTGGCAGTAATGTTAGCTGACCAGACGAAGGTCTCTCCATGAATCACTGCTGATCCTAGTGTTGGCTTTTCCTGCTCAGCGCAGGCTTCAGCAGCGGGGCTCCTCAACGAGTTACGTTATCGCCTACCGGCACCCGGTCGGTAACGAGACGTTAACGTAACTCGTTGAGGAGCCCCGTCACTTCACAAGACACGGAAAACCTCTGTTGGTCTGGAGGAACTGCAGCAGTTATTTCTGCACAAACGTCCACTCTACATTCACTAGATATTCTCAGAGCTAAACTAACTCTTCTGCAGCGTGGAGTGAGCGCGCGTTCACGTCTAGAGGTGGAGCGAGACAGCGAGGACGCGCGCGCTGTCTGAGTGAAGGAGAGCAGGCGGCGGAGACGAGGCTCCGGCAACACGCAAGCGCGCATATGCGAACGCGCATGTGTGCTGACCCGGTACATTTATACCTTAAAAAGTTACAAACAGTCCCTTTAAAGGTCCCATATTGTGCTCATTTTCAGGTTCATACTTGTATTTTGTGTTTCCAATAGAACATGTTTACATGCTGTAATGTTAAAAAAAAAACTTAATTTTCCTCATACTTTCAGCCTGAATATGCCTGTATTTACCCTCTGTCTGAAACGCTCCGTTTTAGTTCATTTTGACAGAATTGCAACAGAATTGCTGCTGGGCAACAGCTTGGGTCCATGTTTACTTCCTGTCAGCTGATGACATTCACATACACTGCAACCAGGAATAAACTGGGACACATTTAGAATGTTTACGTTTAAATCTGTGTCAAGGGTCTAAATATTGTATATTTGTGACATCACAATGGACAGAAATCCTGACAGCTTGTTTCAAATGCAGAGTTTCTGAATACGGGCTGTGTGTATTTCTCTGTGGATTAAGCGTTTCGATACTTTCACAGTATTTATATAGAACTTAAACCTGTTTTATAATAAAAAAAACATGAAAATCTCCCTTTTTTATAACATGGGACCTTTAATATAATAACGACTCGTTGAAATCGGTTGAGAAATGTCGATGTTATAGTGCTTTTTATCCAGAAAAACGGCAGCTCCCCGTTCACTTGTATAGGGTTACAGGCCAGTCTTGCCCGGTCCAATACGGCGCCCATGTTGACGTATCGCCGCAGCGGGCTGAAGCGTCCTATGCAGCGTCTCAGCTGTGGAGGAGACGACGAGCTGAATTCAACACGGAGGCAAGTTAGCAATAATAATTATGAGTAAAAGGTGATATAATAGTTGAAGTTACGCAGCAGCGGACCTCGGTTACAGTGTTCGGGATCCTGTGATTCATGAAGACACTGAGGGTCATCATTAGTGTGATTTGATGAGTAGTTCGGTGGTGAGTATTTGTTTTAGCTAACGGTAGCTTAACCAAGACGGTAGCTTAGCTCATGAAAGGTATTAAGAGAACTTAGCTAGGTCTGTCAACATAACTGCAATTACATTAATAAAAAGTTGCATTATTGTAGAATTAACAAGATATGTTTTAAATAATTGAAATGAGATTCTGCCAGCAAAAAGACAAGTATGATTTTATTGTGGAGCGGCAGCCATGTTGGATGCTAACGTTGACGTTTAACGGCTGTTGAGGCTCAGCGGGGGCCGTTAGCTTTGGTCCATGGCGGTGACCTGCTGGGAAGTAACTGAGTAACGTTACATGTATTCAAGTACTGTGACGTTACTACCATGTTGAGGTACTTGCTTTACTTGGTTATTTCCATTTTATGCTACTTTACACTACATCTCAGAGAGGAAATATACTTTTTAGGCACCACATTTATCTGATAACTTCAGTTACTCTGAAGTATTAAAACTATAGTGACATTAGTTAGTCTACATTATAGTGACATTAGTTAGTCTACATTATAGTGACATTAGTTAGTCTACATTATAGTGACATTAGTTAGTCTACATTATAGTGACTTTAGTTAGTCTACATTATAGTGACTTTAGTTAGTCTACATTATAGTGACATTAGTTAGTCTACATTATAGTGACATTAGTTAGGCTACATTATAGTGACATTAGTTAGGCTACATTATAGTGACTTTAGTTAGGCTACATTATAGTGACATTAGTTAGTCTACATTATAGTGACATTAGTTAGTCTACATTATAGTGACTTTAGTTAGTCTACATTATAGTGACTTTAGTTAGTCTACATTATAGTGACTTTAGTTAGTCTACATTATAGTGACATTAGTTAGTCTACATTATAGTGACATTAGTTAGTCTACATTATAGTGACTTTAGTTAGTCTACATTATAGTGACATTAGTTAGACTACATTATAGTGACATTAGTTTGTCTACATTATAGTGACATTAGTTAGTCTACATTATAGTGACATTAGTTAGGCTACATTATAGTGACATTAGTTAGTCTACATTATAGTGACTTTAGTTAGTCTACATTATAGTGACATTAGTTAGTCTACATTATAGTGACATTAGTTAGTCTACATTATAGTGACTTTAGTTAGTCTACATTATAGTGACATTAGTTAGACTACATTATAGTGACATTAGTTAGTCTACATTATAGTGACTTTAGTTAGTCTACATTATAGTGACATTAGTTAGGTTACATTATAGTGACATTAGTTAGTCTACATTATAGTGACATTAGTTAGTCTACATTATAGTGACATTAGTTAGGCTACATTATAGTGACTTTAGTTAGGCTACATTATAGTGACATTAGTTAGTCTACATTATAGTGACATTAGTTAGTCTACATTATAGTGACTTTAGTTAGTCTACATTATAGTGACATTAGTTAGTCTACATTATAGTGACATTAGTTAGTCTACATTATAGTGACTTTAGTTAGTCTACATTATAGTGACATTAGTTAGACTACATTATAGTGACATTAGTTAGTCTACATTATAGTGACTTTAGTTAGTCTACATTATAGTGACATTAGTTAGGGTACATTATAGTGACATTAGTTAGTCTACATTATAGTGACATTAGTTAGGCTACATTATAGTGACATTAGTTAGGCTACATTATAGTGACATTAGTTAGGCTACATTATAGTGACATTAGTTAGGCTACATTATAGTGACATTAGTTAGGCTACATTATAGTGACATTAGTTAGTCTACATTATAGTGACATTAGTTAGGCTACATTATAGTGACTTTAGTTAGGCTACATTATAGTGACATTAGTTAGTCTACATTATAGTGACTTTAGTTAGTCTACATTATAGTGACATTAGTTAGTCTACATTATAGTGACATTAGTTAGTCTACACTATAGTGACATTAGTTAGGCTACATTATAGTGACATTTGTTAGTCTACATTATAGTGACATTAGTTAGTCTACACTATAGTGACATTAGTTAGTCTACATTATAGTGACTTTAGTTAGACTACATTATAGTGACATTAGTTAGTCTACATTATAGTGACTTTAGTTAGGCTACATTATAGTGACATTAGTTAGACTACATTATAGTGACTTTAGTTAGACTACATTATAGTGACTTTACACTACATCTCTGTAGTGTTTGTTAATAATTTTTTCCTAATTGCATTCATTTTTACTGCTCAATGACGTAATACGTCTCCTGCCTCTATAAAATATATTTGGCATAATCAATCACAGATTTCAGTTCAAGCTTGCTATTTGTATGCCAGGGTAACCAGATCTCACCTAACCACATGTGGGGCAAAGAGTATGTTTCTGTGGGACACATTACCAAGGCTGAGAGGTCGTCTACGATTTAGATATAATGTCTATCTAACCTAAATAATAAACATTTCTATTCTGCCCCTTATCTTGTAACATCTCTATGTTTTAATGCCTGAATGCATCCAGAGATCAGCACATCTCTTTTTGAGACTTACATGAACTGTGGCGCTTCATTTCGTATCCCCCTTGTGTGAAATTGAAAAATAATGAGAATCACTTTCAGCCGTCTTATAAATACTTCTAAGTAGTTTCACAGTCTTTTTTGTAGCTGCTCTTCCTTTTTTTGTGGTAGTTTCCATCATATTCCTCCTAAATCTGCATAGATTGTGACTGCAGTGGTTTGACTTTTGAAAACTAGAGCCAATGAAAATGTGGGACATCGTCTCAATATGTGGGACGTGGGATAAAAATGCTATGCAGTCCCTCGTTAAGTGGGAAACCTTGTCACCCTATTTTTATGCACACTTTAGAAATACAATTCAAAGACGCCGTAGTGGATCAATTTTTAAGATGACTGAATAATAATAATAATAATTTCTCGTCACGTTTCTGATGAGCTGTAAATAGTTATTTGTTGGTCTGGAGGCTGTAGGTCATTATTTGTAATTAGTTACACCTACAGTAATTAAACACACCCTGTCACTGCCAGCTGGTCTGTCCTCCACCATATACTGCCCTGAAACTAGACGCCTATTACGTCCTACATTTCAGTTACAAAGGAGAATTATATGTCATTACTAGTGCAACATCTTATTTAATGTGCATACAGTATAACTGGATATTAATTGCATTTTATTTGCAGTCTGCAGGTGGTTTTCTTCATGGTCAAACTCTGTGAGAAGCTTTAGTGGGCAGGAGGCCAGACGATCACTGCTGATGTATGTAGAGGAGCCGAGGACGCACTGAATCTTTCACCTGGATGCCAGGTAAGCTTGAGAATAACTGTTAAGGGCCCCTAATTGATTTAAAACTACATAGTGAACTAAACTACGCCTTACTGACATAACTGAACTGAATTAAAATATATTAGGGATGTGGAGGTAGAAGGAAGCCATGATGTCCAGCTAAAGCTGCATGCTAACTAACTAATAAAATAAAGATTGATTGGATAATATTCACCAGATGTATAAAACAGTACATGTCCCTTATAAATTCAAAAGAAAATGCCACTAATTTGTGAGGGAAATGTCTTTATTCTTTGATATTTGGGTTGCTGGATAAAAAATGTAATGAATACTTCCTGACAATGACTGATATATTTGACTTCAGGACATCTCTGACTACATACATGCTGAAAATCAAACATTATTACTTGATTCATTTAGAGATTTTCCAAAGTAAAAGTCCCTAGAAGTGTATGATTAAACTTTTTCCCATGGTCTAGTGTAAAAAAAGTTAACAAAAATCACAATAAATCGTAATATTGAATCGCAATACATGTTGAATCGGCACCCAAGTATCGTGATAGTATTGAATCAGGAGATAGGTGTATTCTCCCAGCCCTATCAGGGATAATGCCAAACAAGGGTCATAAATAAGTTGTATTTAAACTACCAGAGTATTTTCTTTTGGTATCTGAATGTAATTCTTGGACTCTGAACAAAGACACATCTTTATCACTTTTAATTTAGGGCTGGGTGATTAACCTAAATTTGACCAAATTAACAATTACTTTATGACTCTCTAACCAAGCTAATTTAAGTCTAATCTCACAATCCCTGTCAGTCAGCGTACGGTTGCATCATTGGTGTGTGTTCAGTCCAAACAGAGGAAGTTGGGTTGGTGTTGAAGCATTAACAGGAAGACCTGATCTAACCCTGATAGAGGAAATGACTCAAATATTGAAGAAATTGCAGCTGCGTGTTTGCGTGCAGGCGAAGAAGAGCTGGTATGGAAAAAAAGATGGTGACGTTTGTGTGGCCAAAACTAAGCTAAATCTAAATACTGTTGAAAAATAGCTGTGGTTTAGAGAGGAAGCACAAAGACGTATGCACATCCAAGAGAAAAGAGCATTGCAGACTTTACAAACAACAATAAACAGTATCTGTGATTATAAGCTGATAATATCGGTCATGTCGATTAGGGATGGGAAAAAAAATTGATTCCCCTACGTATTGCGTTTTTTTTTTTAATACAATTTTGAAATAGATTTTTTAATGTCAGAATCGATGTATTTGCTTCATTTGAGTCTATGTGGAGATAGAAGGAAGTTCACCCTTTATTGTTGTAGTTGTAACAAACCAGAAGGTATAAAACGTTGGAGGGTCTGCGTGGATACGACCTGCACTCTCCGATTTTAAATCCAAAGTGGTAAACACTACACATCCAGTAAAGGATGGAAACAATTTGTCTTTCACACATTGCAGGAAGAGCAGAGCTAGACATCATGGCTCACAAATGAGTGGTATTTTCTTTTTAATTTATAAGGGACATGTAACGTTTTATACCTCTGGTGAATATAATCGCTGTGGTTTGTTTTGGTTGACGGATACGGAACGGATATGACGTCACGTTACTCAGACTACAACAATAAACACGGTAACTTCCTTCTACCTCCACATAGACTCAAATGAAGCAATATTTAGATTCTGGCATTACAAAATATATTTCAAATTTGTAAAAGAAAAAGAATACATGAATAAATTTTTTTCCCACCCCTAATGGCCGTACATTTGGTAACTGTGATAAAGTCCTGTCTGGTGGTTCCTCAGGGCTCCTGTGGTTTGTTGACTGTGGCGTAGAGAGGGTTCTCTGAAGACGGTTGGTTGACAGTAGAGTCGGTTGGACGGTGGCTGTCCTTCACAGTAGAATATTCACACATAGAGGAACTGGGTTTGGTGGTTAGCGCCTCACCACCAGCTTCGCCAGAGCAGTGAGGAAAGTTGATGGTAGAGTAATGCATTGAGGCAGAGGGTTTTGTGGGAAAGTTGGCGGTGTGATAAATATTGTCCATTGCAGGTCCTGAATCTGGTTCCTGGGGGCGCACCCGTAGCTCCTCGTACATATATCCCTTCAGGGAAGAAAGGAAAATACAGTCTGAACAGCTCTTATCCAAACCACACAATAAGCACTAACCAAACTAATGGTTAACAATGAAAACAAATTACAAACAGAATATTAGTT
Organism: Sebastes fasciatus; assembly: GCF_043250625.1. Classification (NCBI taxonomy): domain Eukaryota; kingdom Metazoa; phylum Chordata; class Actinopteri; order Perciformes; family Sebastidae; genus Sebastes; species Sebastes fasciatus. Next base: position 37,354,474 of record NC_133795.1, on the reverse strand, counting down.
GCAGACATTCATTCCTAGAGATAACATCAGTGTACAAAGCCAGCAGGAAGTGATTTAATAGATGTCTCCAATAAAATAAAATAAAAAAACAATGTACTTTTTCCAAGTTTAACATAACTTTATTTGAGATCTGTACATTTCAGTTTCATAAATCAAATACTAACTTAACAGAAATGTGTTAGACTTTACACTATTATACTTCTACGTTGTAAAAACGAGATCAGTTTACCAGGCCTGCATAAAATATTATAATTAGGGCTGTCAAAGTTTACGCAAATATGTTTTATCCGCACTAATTTCTTTAACGCATTAATGCAAATTGTGATTTTGAGGTTGTAGCGGCTCAGTTTTACAGCTAGAGTGTAGATATTGGTATCATATGAAACTAGAAAACCTAATGAATCCATTGGTACCAGCTTGTCAGGAAGGAGGCTAAATAACGCTCCAAACTTGCGCTAAACTTTGGTGAGGAAAAACTGTCATGTCCATTTTCAAAGGGGTCCCTTGACCTCTGACCTCCAGATATGTGAATGTAAATGGGTTCTATGGGTACCCACAAGTCTCCCCTTTACAGACATGCCCACTTTATGATAATCACATGCAGTTTGGGAGAAGTCATAGTCAAGTCAGCACACTGACACACTGACAGCTGTTGTTGTCTGTTGGGCTGCAGTTTGCCATGTTATGATTTGAGCATATTTCTTATGCTAACTGCAGTACCTGTGAGGGTTTCTGGACAATATTTATCATTGTTTTGTGTTGTTAATTGATTTACAATAATAAATATATATATATACATTTGCATAAAGCAGCATATTTGTCCACTCCCACGTTGATAAGAGTATTAAATACTTCAAATCTCCCTTTAAGGTACATTTTGAACAGATAAAAAATGTGTAATTCATTTGCAATTAATCACAATGAACTATTTTAATTGATTGACAGCCCTATTTTGTATATTAGGTATCCTCCTGGGTTTTATGTATTTTGCCAACTCAGAATATGGATTCTGTTCAGAGGCCTTCTCGAGTGTTTCAGTTGGCTGTCAGAGGTGGTGATGCACCTGAACCTGAATCTAAATCCCTCGACTTTTTTCTTGTATTTGCAACCAAAATACTTAAATGTCTGGCATCATTCGGGTATGAGTAATCTAACTATTGCTCAATGTTTCTAGCTATACTGTACCACCACACACACACACACACACACAAAGACATACAATTATATTAGGGCCGTCAAATGATTGAAATAGTATCATAAAGTGGGCATGTCTGTAAAGGGGAGACTCGTGGGTACCTATAGAACCCATTTTCATTCACATATCTGGAGGTCAGAGGTCAAGGGTCCCCTTTAAAAATGGCCTTGCCAGTTTTTCCTCGCCAAGATTTAGCGCAGGTTTGGAGCGTCATTTAGCATTAGTTATTAATTTAGCTAGCATGACAGGGGGTTCCTTACATTTTCTAGTTTCATATGATACCAGTGTCTTCACTCTAGTTTTACAACCTCCAAAATATCGATTGTGTTAATGCGGTAAAGAAAATAGTGGCGTTAAAACTAATTTGTGCACTGACCTCTGTGTTGTGTTGTGCTGCTGCTGCTGCTGCTGCTGCTGCATTTCTTTTGTTTTTTGAATGTCCTGGCAGAAAGAAACAGAAGAGAACAAAAAGTAAAGGACATAAAGTTGATTAATTTCACCACTTCTCATCAAATTGAGACACAGTTGCCTCTCTATCTACCTAATTTACAACCAGTGCCTGCTCTACTGTCCAGTTAAGAACTAACAGAGTTCCACTGGTTGATGATTTTATATTTTCCAGTTTGGTTTCATTGAGTCAGACTTAACCACCACTGTGTATCCCCAGAAATGAGCAAAGATGAAGATGAAAGCAAGAAAACAAATCAACTTCCAGACATAAAAAGTAAAGTCTAGTCCTGTACGTCTGCTTTGTTTCACATCCGTACAGGATGGAGATGTCGTCAATGTGGTTTTGTGTGTACTATATGTGCATGTTTCGTGTTGTGCAAACCGGTAATAAGCGCCTTACGTTTGTAGATGAGGATCACAATGAGCACCAACAGCAGCAGCAGCAGTGCAGCCACACAGACGATCACAATAATGACGACCGGAACTGCTGCTGGTGGGACTGAAAGCAAACAAACGTGAATTAAAGTTGTACATCAAAGAATACACAAATGAACGTCTCATCAAAAGAAAGAAAATTAAAAAAAAAAATGTAAATAAGTTATAGCGCTGGACCATTCATCTATCTCCTGATTCAATACTATCACGATACTTGGGGGCTGATTCAGTATGTATTGAAGTATTGCGATTTGATTTTACGATTAATTGTGATTTTTGTGAACCTTTTTAACACTAGACCGTGGGGAGAAAGTTCAATCATACACTTTTAGGGACTTTTACTTTGGAAAATATCTAAATGAATACAGTAAAAATGATTTTCAGCATGTATGTATTCAGAGTTGTCCTGAAGTCAAATATATCAGTCAGATAAAAGAATAGATACATTTCCCTCACTAATTAGTGGTATTTTCTTTTTAATTTATAAGGGATCAATATATATATATATATAGAGAGCCCGCTGGTCGGACGGCTGGCTACTTAGCTAGCTTAGCTTAGCTTAACACAGAAAATGAGCTGAACAAAGTTGTCGATCATCTGGGGATAGCACTGTGCTTTCCTACGCTGTGACAAGAGTGTGTGGATGAAGCATTAAGTTGTTCATTTTTACTCATTTAGTGTCCAGCTAGTTAGCTAGCTACCTTGCTAATTCCACCATGCTACAGAAATTGAGCCCAACAGCGGACAGCGCCTGGTCACGGGCCCTCAGCCTCACTCCTCGCCGCTAGGAAACTACTTCACGGGGAGGAGACTGTGTGCAGGGTTTTACCTGCATAGAGAATTACCAGGCGGTCGCCTCCGTTAAATTTCGCCCCGCCTCCAGCTCGCGACAAAACTCTTCATGGAAAACACTATTTTCTAACAAGCATTGCACTTGATGGATTTTAGTCATTTGTAAGTGCATGTGCGGCATTACGTCATCGTGTTGGCGCTGTAACAAACAGCACAGTGAACCAGAGAAGCCGCTGAGAGGAAGAAACGAGCCGTCTGTTTTGGTTTTCGGTCGGATCGCTGCAAAGCGGGAGCAGCAGTGTTACCGCTGGTAACGTTTTCACCACCACAGCAAAAAAAACCCTACAGTAAACAAAATTCCTTTTCCCTCCCGTTTGATGTTTTAATATAGTTTGATATCGCCAGTTGGCATTTATAAATGTTGCAAGCGGCAGTCTGCGTTTGTGAAAGCTGCTCCATTTGCCTCTTTACATGAGTGCCATGAACAGTTTCATAATGAACCGAAAATACTTTTACACTTCTCAGTGAGCTGGCCTTCACCGGGCGCATTTCCTCCGCAACAGTCCGCACACTGCTCTAGTCTGGCTCGGTAAGGCCCAGGGCCGGGGGGGGGGGGGGGGAGTGGCTCGTGGCTCCGCGGGGTCGTTGAGTGAGGGCTCGCTGTTCCCTCTCTCGCTGCGGGGAGGGGCGGTTCCCTGCTCCGTACTATAGTATAGTACTTGAGTAGCCTACAGTCCACCACTGCTAGAGCACGAGATTAAAATTGTTCCAAAAGAAACCACTAATGAATATAAACAAGAATGTTTTAATGCAGACATACAGTGTGCTGCAGTGACTACAAGAATCATCATACTGGTGTGATTGTATGTATCAAAGGGTTAAATTGAGCATTTATGAAGTGCTTAGAGGATATTTGAAAATATCATGATATATATCGTGTATCATGATATAGCCTAAAAATATCGCAATATTATTTTTAGACCAAATCGCCCAGCCCTAGTCCCACTGGTTAATGTTACAGTAACTTTCTCAACTAACACTCGCGATCCTGTTGGTTGTCTCTTTTGAGTATACACACCAATAGGCTATGTGAGACTCTGTCCAATCGTAGGAGACTTTGTTAATATATAGACAAACAGACAGACAGCGTTTCCTATCAGTGACGGTATTTAACAACATATTTCAGAGACATCTTAATTCTCTGTGTGAGTAAATCAAAGTGTCAGATGTGAGCTTCTCACCTTCAACCTTCAGTGTTATATTTCTGAGTGCAGCTCGGTTACATCCTCCTTTACGTTCCACTCCACACCAGTAGACACCAGCATGCTGTGAGGACACATTACTGATGGACATGGTGAAGCTACTGTTGCTTTCTGTGAGAGTGAACGTCCCGTTTGACCTCAGAGAAGATCTAGTTGATACAATATTCTCACAGATTGATCCGTTGTCTCTGCAGAAAAACTTGACTTCGGAGTTTCCTTTGTAACCACATGAGATGGTGGTATTAGCTGTTCTGTACACAGTTTGAATGAATGGTTCCTGGCATTCATTTTTCTCTGTAAATAAAAAACATGTAGAATGTAAGTAAGTAGGCTTTATTTCTATAGCAACTTCAAAACCAGAATTACAGTGTGCTGCACTGGTGCACAGAAAATACAAAACCATGGTCAAACAGAGAGAAATATAAAACAAAATATAATAAAAACAACATAAAGCCATTGGAGTATAAGAAAGTGGTACCAAACAATACATTTCTGATATCTGAGGTATTGTATTTGTTATCATCCATCTATGGCTTGATGTGTACCTCAAAGACATAGGCTCTGAAAATGTGATTAATCACATGTGCATTGTGTTGTTGTATTTTATGTAGGGCTGTCAATCGATTAAAATACTTAATCGTGATTAATTGCATGATTGTCCACAGTTAATTGTAATTAATCGCACATTTTGTATCTATTCAAAATGTCAAGTATTTAATACTTGATTTAATACTTGAGGTCAGAGGTCAAGGTACCCCTTTGACAACGGCCATGACAGTTTTTCTTATTGTCAAAATTTAGCTTAAGTTTAGAGCATCATTTAGTTAACAAGCTAGTATGACATGGTTGGTACCAATGGATTCATTATGTTTTCTAGTTTTATATGATGCCAGTATCTTCACTCTAGCTTTAAAACTGAGCTGCTACAACCTCTGAAATATCAACAGCCTGTCAGATTTTAAGAGGTTGATTCAAAATTGCAAGCGTTAAATAAATTAGTGCATCGAAAGGAGCCAGTTGAGGAGGTTCGGGCATCTAGCACGGATGCCCCCTGGGCGCCTCCCTTGGGAGATGTTCCAGGCACGACCAGCTGGGAGGAGACCACGGGGAAGACCCAGGACTAGGTGGAGAGATTATATCTCTACTCTGGCCTGGGAACGCCTCGGGATCCCCCAGTCAGAGCTGGTTAATGTGGCCCGGGAAAGGGAAGTTTGGGGTCCCCTGCTGGAGCTGTTGCCCCCGCGACCCGATCCCGGATAAGCGGTTGAAGATGGATGGATGGATGGATGGAAATAAATTAGTGACGTTAAAACAAATTTGCCTTAACCCTTTATTATTGAGTTAACTTTGACAGCCCAAATGTTAAGTTATAAGTTTTATATTTACTTGTTTTATTTATGTTTTCTTCTCCGTCTGTGCATCCCTTCACTTCAGAATGGGCCTGACAACCTGTAGATCAGACAAAGACAAAAGGTCACATCATGTCAGAAACAATTAGAAGGACTGTAGTAATCTGAATCAGCTCTGTATCAATACAACCTACACTTTATACATCAGTAGATCAGAGTAGAGGATGAGCCCTGCTATAACGTCAACTGTAATGTAGGGCTGTCAATCAATTAACATATTTAATCGCAAAGTAATCACACATTTTTTATCTGTTCAAAACGTACCTTAAAGGGAGATTTGTCAAGTATTTAATACTCTTATCAACATGGGAGTGGACAAATATGCTGCTTTTTGCAATCGGTGTATATAGTTATTACTGTAAATCAATTAACAACACAAAACAATGACAGATATTGTCCAGAAACCCTCACAGGTACTGCATTTAGCATAAAACAATATGCTCAAATCATAACATGGCAAACTGCAGCCCAACAGGCAACAACAGCTGTCAGTGTGTCAGTGTGCTGACTTGACTATGACTTGCCAGAAACTGCATGTGATTATCATAAAGTGGGCATGTCTGTAAAGGGGAGATGTATCGGTACCCATAGAATCCATTTTCATTCACATATCTGGAGGTCAGAGGTCAAGGGACCCCTTTGAAAATTGCCATGGCAGTTTTTTCTCAACAAAATTTAGCGTAGGTTTTGAGCGTTATTTAACTTCCATTAACACGGTTGGTACCGATGGATTCTTTATGTTTTCTAGTTTCATATGATACCAGTATCTCCACTCTAGCTTTAAAACTGAGCCGCTACAACCAAAAAATTGCAAGTTGCGTTAATGCGTTAAATAAATTAGCGGCGTTAAAACGAATTTGCGTTAACGCGTTATCATCACTATCATTATGTTTACTTGTTTTATTTATGTTTTCTTAGTTTGACCAAGTTTTAATTTTGAGTTTATTAAAAACACATTAATAGTGAGTGTCTCTTACCATCTTCCAGTTGTAGTTTCACTGTTTCACGTTTGGATCCTTGAAACATACACTGGTATTTCCCAGAGTCGTTGTGTTGAAGTCGTCTGATGTTCACGTTGAGTTTTTTATTTTTTGTATCATGGTACAGGGAAAACCTGCCTTTGTTCTCCCACACATCGGTCTTATTACTCCGTATGGGTCCCCATGGAAGACCTACAGTAATATTTTTATATGTTTCATTTGGTTCAGGATATTTGCAGGTGAATTCAACCCATCCGTCTCTGCATCCCTTCACTTCAGAATAGGCCTGACAACCTGTAGATCAGACAAAGACAAAAGGTCACATCATGTCAGAAACAATTAGAAAGACTGTAGTAATCTGAATCAGCTCTGTATCAATACAACCTACACTTTATACATCAGTAGATCAGAGTAGAGGATGAGCCCTGCTATAACATCAACTGTAATGTAGGCAGGGAATGAAATTGACATCTGCCACCTGCCAAATAGCCTACAGGGTAAATGTTGGCTGTGGCAGGTCAAAATGTTTGGTCACCTGCCACCATGGCAGATATGTTTCCTTATATTAAGAAATATTATTTAAAAAAACAATTCCTAAGTTTAAAATAGTCAGGGATTAATGTTAGATGATCCATATTTCTACTGTCTGGCACCACTGACTCATGTTTACAAGTCTAAAGTGTTCTACATAGATTTCATTTCAGTGGCAGACACAAAGTTGAGTGTCCGGTAGAAATGTTCAGTGACCTGCCACAGTGGCTACTTAGCTAGCTTAGTTTGCTAATTCCACCACGCTGTCAGGCAACACAGAATATGAGCCAAACAAAGTGGTCGCTCATCTGGTGATAGCACTGAGCTTTCCTACGCTGTGACCAGAGTGTGTGGATGAAGCATTCAAATGTTAGATTTTACTCATTTAGCAACCAGCTAGGTAGCTAGCTATCTCGCTAATTCCACCCTGCTACAGAAAATGAGCCCAACAGAGGTCAGCGCTGGGTCACGGTCCCTCTGCCTCCCTCCTCACCGCCAGGAGACTACTTCACCGGGAGGAGAGCAGGCGTTAGCTAGCTAGCGTCTCAGTCTGCGGACAAGCTAGCTAGCTAACTAGCGTTAGCCAGCCGTCTCCTCCTCCTGCAGTAGTCTCCAGCGGAGTAGGGGTCGGCTAATCTGGTCCCGTTGGTTAATGTGAACTCTCTCAACTAACTCTCGTGGTCCTGTTGGTTGTCTCTTTTGAGTATTCACACCAGTATGTGAGACTCTGTCCAGTAGTAGGAGACTTTGTGAAGTTAGTGATAGTAGCTGTAAACAGACAGACAGCGTTTCCTATCAGTGACGGTATTTAACAACATATTACATACATATTACAGTCAGTGTAACAGATTTATCAGATTATTGTTCAGACTCAAATGATCATGAGTGCTCCTGCAGTTTGGAGGATGACCTTTGACCTGCAGCTTGGAGGATGACCTTTGACCTGCAGCTTCTACTATAGTCAGACGTCATATTCATACATTATATCATCATATCATATTCATGCCTCCTACAATCTGAACAGGGGTCAGATTACAAACCATAAAATAATCCGACAACTCACCGACAGTCATCACAAATCTGTGGAAGAATGGGTTGCTGCGTGTTGTGCTACTGGTTTTAGCTCCACACCAGTATGTCCCGGTGTCCTCTGATGTTACGTCTCTCACTGTAATGGTGATATTTTTCATCTCTTTGTTGTCCTTCATGGAAAACCTCCCAGTGTTCTGTTTGGTGGTCACTAGAGGTTCACATATGGATGGATCTTCTCCCTTGCAGATGAATTTAATCTGGTTGTCTGGTTGTTCTTTTGAGTAATCACACCAGTATGTGAAATTCTGTCCAATCATAGGAGACCTTCTGAAGTTAGTAATAGTATCTGTAAACAGACAGACAGCGTTTCCTATCAGTGACGGTATTTAACAACATATTTCAGAGACATCTTAATTCTCTGTTTGAGTAAATCAAAGTGTCAGATGTGAGCTTCTCACCTTCAACCTTCAGTGTTATATTTCTGAGTGCAGCTCGGTTACATCCTCCATTACGTTCCACTCCACACCAGTAGACACCAGCATGCTGTGAGGACACATTACTGATGGACATGGTGAAGCTACTGTTGCTTTCTGTGAGAGTGAACGTCCCGTTTGACCTCAGAGAAGATCTAGTTGATACAATATTCTCACAGATATATCCGTTGTCTTTGCAGTAAAACTTTGAAACAGTGGAGTTTCCTTTGTAACCACATGAGATGGTGGTATTAGCTGTTCTGTATGCAGTTTGAATGAATGGTTCCTGGCATTCATTTTTCTCTGCAAATAAAAAACATGTAGAATGTAAGTAAGTAGGCTTTATTTCTATAGCAACTTCAAAACCAGAATTACAGTGTGCTGCACTGGTGCACAGAAAATACAAAACCATGGTCAAACAGAGAGAAATATAAAACAAAATATAATAAAAACAACATAAAGCCATTGGAGTATAAGAAAGTGGTACCAAACAATACATTTCTGATATCTGAGGTATTGTATTTGTTGTCATCCATCTATGGCTTGATGTGTACCTCAAAGACATAGGCTCTGAAAATGTGATTAATCACATGTGCATTGTGTTGTTGTATTTTATGTAGGGCTGTCAATCGATTAAAATACTTAATCGTGATTAATTGCATGATTGTCCACAGTTAATTGTAATTAATCGCACATTTTGTATCTATTCAAAATGTCAAGTATTTAATACTTGATTTAATACTTGAGGTCAGAGGTCAAGGTACCCCTTTGACAACGGCCATGACAGGTTTTCCTATTGTCAAAATTTAGCTTAAGTTTAGAGCATTATTTAGTTAACAAGCTAGTATGACATGGTTGGTATCAATGGATTCATTATGTTTTCTAGTTTTATATGATGCCAGTATCTTCACTCTAGCTTTAAAACTGAGCTGCTACAACCTCTGAAATATCAACAGCCTGTCAGATATTTAAGAGGTTGATTCAAAATTGCAAGCGTTAAATAAATTAGTGCATCGAAAGGAGCCAGTTGAGGAGGTTCGGGCATCTAGCACGGATGCCCCCTGGGCGCCTCCCTTGGGAGATGTTCCAGGCACGACCAGCTGGGAGGAGACCACGGGGAAGACCCAGGACTAGGTGGAGAGATTATATCTCTACTCTGGCCTGGGAACGCCTCGGGATCCCCCAGTCAGAGCTGGTTAATGTGGCCCGGGAAAGGGAAGTTTGGGGTCCCCTGCTGGAGCTGTTGCCCCCGCGACCCGATCCCGGATAAGCGGTTGAAGATGGATGGATGGATGGATGGAAATAAATTAGTGACGTTAAAACAAATTTGCCTTAACCCTTTATTATTGAGTTAACTTTGACAGCCCAAATGTTAAGTTATAAGTTTTATATTTACTTGTTTTATTTATGTTTTCTTCTCCGTCTGTGCATCCCTTCACTTCAGAATGGGCCTGACAACCTGTAGATCAGACAAAGACAAAAGGTCACATCATGTCAGAAACAATTAGAAGGACTGTAGTAATCTGAATCAGCTCTGTATCAATACAACCTACACTTTATACATCAGTAGATCAGAGTAGAGGATGAGCCCTGCTATAACGTCAACTGTAATGTAGGGCTGTCAATCAATTAAAATATTTAATCGCAAAGTAATCACACATTTTTTATCTGTTCAAAACGTACCTTAAAGGGAGATTTGTCAAGTATTTAATACTCTTATCAACATGGGAGTGGACAAATATGCTGCTTTTTGCAATCGGTGTATATAGTTATTACTGTAAATCAATTAACAACACAAAACAATGACAGATATTGTCCAGAAACCCTCACAGGTACTGCATTTAGCATAAAACAATATGCTCAAATCATAACATGGCAAACTGCAGCCCAACAGGCAACAACAGCTGTCAGTGTGTCAGTGTGCTGACTTGACTATGACTTGCCAGAAACTGCATGTGATTATCATAAAGTGGGCATGTCTGTAAAGGGGAGATGTATCGGTACCCATAGAATCCATTTTCATTCACATATCTGGAGGTCAGAGGTCAAGGGACCCCTTTGAAAATTGCCATGGCAGTTTTTTCTCAACAAAATTTAGCGTAGGTTTTGAGCGTTATTTAACTTCCATTAACACGGTTGGTACCGATGGATTCTTTATGTTTTCTAGTTTCATATGATACCAGTATCTCCACTCTAGCTTTAAAACTGAGCCGCTACAACCAAAAAATTGCAAGTTGCGTTAATGCGTTAAATAAATTAGCGGCGTTAAAACGAATTTGCGTTAACGCGTTATCATCACTATCATTATGTTTACTTGTTTTATTTATGTTTTCTTAGTTTGACCAAGTTTTAATTTTGAGTTTATTAAAAACACATTAATAGTGAGTGTCTCTTACCATCTTCCAGTTGTAGTTTCACTGTTTCACGTTTGGATCCTTGAAACATACACTGGTATTTCCCAGAGTCGTTGTGTTGAAGTCGTCTGATGTTCACGTTGAGTTTTTTATTTTTTGTATCATGGTACAGGGAAAACCTGCCTTTGTTCTCCCACACATCGGTCTTATTACTCCGTATGGGTCCCCATGGAAGACCTACAGTAATATTTTTATATGTTTCATTTGGTTCAGGATATTTGCAGGTGAATTCAACCCATCCGTCTCTGCATCCCTTCACTTCAGAATAGGCCTGACAACCTGTAGATCAGACAAAGACAAAAAGTCACATCATGTCAGAAACAATTAGAAAGACTGTAGTAATCTGAATCAGCTCTGTATCAATACATACTACACTTTATACATCAGTAGGTCAGAGTAGAGGATGAGCCCTGCTATAACATCAACTGTAATGTAGGGCTGTCAATCAATTAAAATATTTAATCGCAAAGTAATCACACATTTTTTATCTGTTCAAAACGTACCTTAAAGGGAGATTTGTCAAGTATTTAATACTTTTATCAACATGGGAGTGGGCAAATATGCTGCTTTTAGCAAATGTGTGTATATGTTTATTATTGGAAATCAATTAACAACACAAAACAATGATAAATATTGTCCAGAAACCCTCACAGGTACTGCATTTAGCATAAAACAATATGCTCAAATCATAACGTGGCAAACTGCAGCCCAACAGGCAACAACAGCTGTCAGTGTGTCAGTGTGCTGACTTGACTATGACTTGCACCTAAACTGCATGTGATTATCATAAAGTGGATATGTCTGTAAAGGGGAGACTCGTGGGTACCCATAGAACCCATTTTCATTCTCATATCTGGAGGTCAGAGGTCAAGGGACCCCTTTGAAAATGGCCATGACAGTTTTTTCTCAACAAAATTTAGCGTAAGTTTGGAGCGTTATTTAACTTCCATTAACACGGTTGGTACCGATGGATTCTTTATGTTTTCTAGTTTCATATGATACCAGTATCTCCACTCTAGCTTTAAAACTGAGCCGCTACAACCAAAAAATTGCAAGTTGCGTTAATGCGTTAAATAAATTAGCGGCGTTAAAACAAATTTGCGTTAACGCGTTATCATCACGTTAACTTTGACAGCCCTAGTTATTATATTACAATAACGCCGTAGAAAATTATCCTGTTGTTATATTTCGAGCTATGTCTGTCTAAGCCAGTCAGTGTTGGGTAACTATAACTAACCAAATTAGTAGGGCTGGGTCATGATTTTAGATTTTTCGAATATGTATTTAAAAGTGTTCTTTAACCTTGTTGGTTTTAGTCTGTGAACCAGTGCTGCAGTAACACTGCTACTGTGACCGACCACACCACAGGATGTATGAAAACTGGTTAATTTCTTCGAACAGTTATCTATCAAATCTGTAATATCAGAAGTCAGACAGCAGTAATATTTTACCTGTAATCAGAGAGAGGAAGAGCAGAAGAAAGTTCCTCATTGTGTTGATCTTGGATGCTGAAATCATTTCTCCGTTCCTCTTTTCATCTGTTGGTGGCTATTCAGCGTCTGCACAGTCGAGTTTCCTCAGATAACATTTCAGGTTGCCTAAAAGTTACCCGCCCCCTCTTCTTATCTTCTTCCTCCATCTTTCATATGTTGTCTCTGAGTTTTTACAGCATTAACCCTATCAGTCGCAACGACAGCTAGACGAGAGCGTAGGAGAAAAGATCTTTCCCTCACTATTTTGAAGAAAAATTAATGTGATATCTGGAATGTATATTTAACAACTTAAACCCCTGAAAACATGAAGTTACAAAAACAATACAAACACAAACACCTGCAGTAGGTTGAGCCTGAACTCCTCAGAGCCGAGGCTGTTGGCTGTTGACGGCTAAGGCTAATAAATAATTAAAAATAAGGTTATTATTTTGCTTTGGAACAGCCTCATTCAACGTCTCAAAGGAGCCAAACTAGAGCAAATGTTAGGAACTTTGCATTTTCCTGAATTTATGTTATATTTTCTGTGTCTTGTTTTTCTTTTTTGGGGGTTTGCGTTCGAAACTAACGTGCTATGTAGTCTCTAAAATAGTATATGACATATTTTATTATGTCCGAAACCTCAGTATGAACCCAATAGTACGTGAATTACAAACTATATCTGGTGAAATATTACAGAATGCAACGCTGGACACTACATCACACATTTTTTATCTGTTCAAAATGTACCTTAAAGGGAAATTTGTCAAGTATTTAATACTCTTATCAACATGGGAGTGGACAAAAATGCTGCTTTTTGCAATCGGTGTATATAGTTATTACTGTAAATCAATTAACAACACAAAACAATGAGAGATATTGTCCAGAAACCCTCACAGGTACTGCTTTTAGCATAAGAAATATGCTCAAATCATAACATGGAAACTGCAGCCCAACAGGCAACAACAGCTGTCAGTGTGTCAGTGTGCTGACTTGACTATGACTTGCCCTAAACTGCATGTGATTATCATAAAGTGGGCATGTCTGTAAAGGGGAGACTCGTGGGTACCCAGAGAACCCATTTTCATTCACATATCTGGAGGTCAGAGGTCAAGGGACCCCTTTTCGTCACCAAAATTTAGTGTAAGTTTGGAGCGTTATTTAGCCTCCTTCTTGACAAGCTAGTATTCAGGTCATTGAGTCAGTTAGTGGAATATATATTATTACATTATACCAACCATGTCATACTAGCTTGTCAGGAAGGAGGTTAAATAACGCTCCAAACTTGCTTTTTTATTCTAAATGCAGTACCTGTGAGGGTTTCTGGACAATATCTGTCATTGTTTTGTGTTGTTAATTGATTTACAATAATAAATATATGCATACATTTGCATAAAGCAGCATATTTTCCCACTACCATGTTGATAAGAGTATTAAATACTTGACAAATCTCTCTTTAAGGTACATTTTGAACAGATAAAAAATGTGCGATTAAATATTTTAATCGATTGACAGCCCTAGTGATAATTAGGTTTAGGTAACATAGTGATTTACTGATAATTAGGTAATGTTAGCATGCTAACATGCTACACTACAATGGTGAACACACCAAATACAGCCTCACAGAGCTGCTAGCACAGACTGGAATATAATCTTTTATATTTATATGCTATATTCTTTTTATTTTTTTAATTTATTGATATTTTATTGATATTTTTGATTCTCCAGGCTGAGTGGTGCTCTGGTCAGTTTCCACAGCTCTCTGCTCTCCAGTCTGCTGCCTCAGGTGAGAAACCGAGACTCCACATGACAAAGACAAATGTGAATGTGGTACATTTAATTCTCTCCTCGCTGTAGGAGTACACAGAGTAGTAGTAGCAGCAGTAGTTGTAGTATTTGTAGTATTGCTTTTTGCATGCAAAGTGTACAATTTTTATTTTATTTTCATTTTCAGTCATTGTGGCATATTGTTGTTACAACCCGGCTCAAAGGTTGCAACAAAAATGGGAGACCAGACGAGTTTAAAAATAGTAACAGGCATTTATTTAAAAAACTAACAATAAATAACTAAATAAACGTGGAAAGTCAGTAATCAGTGATGTAGGCATGCGTGGGTGTGTGAAAATGTCTCCTGCAAACAAAACCAAAACAGGTGTGCCAGCCAAGGAAGAGAGCCACATCTGTTGAAAGGTATAGAGCTTTTATCCCAACCACACCAAGGCCAGGTGTGGCTCATTAGCCTGACGACCCTCTCTCCTGCAAAACAAAGGAGAACCAGCAAAGAGACACAGGACACCTAGTGGAGTGGAGGGGTCGTCACACTGTGCTATATTTTATTTTAATGGATCTTATTTATTTTTTATCCATCTGTCTTTTCTTCTGTCCATCTGTGCATTCATTCATTCACTCACTCACTCATTCATTCATTAATTCATTAATTAATTCATTCGTTCATTCATTCATTCATTTACTCACTCACTCACTCTTCCCCCTGATGCCCCGTCAGTTAACCAGCCCCAGGATGGCGGTCAGGAAGCGCTCCATCTTGGCTCTCGGTCACCTGGTGCCCTGCTGTAGCCCCGCCCTCTTCTCCCAGCTGACTGAACACCTGTTGACGGAGTTGGCCAAGGCCCCGCCCACTTCCATGACGAGGACGTACATCCAGTGCCTAGCAACCATCAGCCGTCAGGGCGGCCATCGAGTCGGTGAGATCTGTAGCTGCGTTCATGTGACCAGTTTAACGTCATAACTCTGGTCAGTTATCATGTTGATTTTTATTTTATTTATTATTATTAAAGCACTTCCTCGTCTTGCACCAGCAGTATTTGTCTGAACTGCTTCTAAACCAGGACAGCCACTCAGGTCCTCAAGTCTTTGAGTTCCGGACAAAAACCTCTGGTGGAGTTTAGTTTAGTTTAGTTTAGTCTGAGTCTTTGGACCGGATGATGGATGGTTAGGTGACTAAATCACCTGATTCCTTACGACACCAGGCTTTAATCACTGGCCTTTAACACAAAACAAAACACAGAAGCTCAACAGATTCCCAAGTTAAATATTGGGTTTATATTTTAGATTTAAAAACCAAGAAACAAGATAACTTTTTTTGTCTTTAAACATTAGCATGCAGGGGGGCTGCACGGTGGTGCAGTGGTTAGCACTGGCGCCTCACAGCTAGAGGGTTGCAGGTTCGAATCCGCCTTGGGACCCTTCTGTGTGGAGTTTGCATGTTCTCCCCGTGTTAGCGTGGGTTTTCTCCGGGTACTCGGGAGGGCAAGTCGCATATAGGCGGCATACACTGACAGCCAATGAAATTGCAGACTTATTAACGCTGTCCAAGGTGCTGAAAACGCCGCTCTGGTCCAGCAGTTTTCTCCTGAATATTTAAGAATTATTATCTGGAGCTGGTTCGAATCCCACTTGGTACAAAGTCTGTGATACATTGTCAAAGATAATGAGCTATTTGGGAATCAAGAAATGTGAGTCTTAGTTTGTTATTTACTTCTTCTGATTATCATTAGATTAGACTAGTCTGGTTATATCAAGTTCTTGACTTACTTAAAGCTATTAACCAATTATATTAGTTTTCTTCCTATGTGTAACATTTAAATTGCAATTACTTAATTACTTCAATTAGAGACTTTACTGTTCATTATAAATTATTAATTTATTAATGAGACATGTAGACATTAGTGAATTAAATGTATTTATTAACCACAACTGTAACAGTAAATATTCAACAGAGCCCATATTGCAAGGTCACACATATATCACACAAAAATGTAAGGTAAAGTAAATATAATATTGTATATAATAAATGTAATAATTATTTACATGAGCAAAATATACAGTATATACAGTGGAAACCGGTTACAGTGATCACAGTTACATTGATAAACCGCTTATATGGGGCAGTGGTGGCCCTCCCTCATTACCACCACTGAGATGCCCTTGAGCAAGGCCCCCCCAACCGCTCCAGTGGAGTTGCTCAGTGACCAGCAGATCAGACTGTGGTTGTACTGGGCAGCTTCCAGGTGTGAATGTGTAACTGTGTGAATGTGATCAGGGCGTTCCTGAAAAAGAGAGCATTGCCCTCAGTGAACCTCCCCCTGAATAAAATAAAGGTAAAAACAAATAAATAAAATATGGATCAAAAAGCTTGGGACAGAATCATTCCTATGCAAATGCTGTTTAAGCTGTGGAGGAGGACAGCTGGGGACAGCTGATGGCCTGGGTAATGGCTGACCTGGTCAGGCAAGAAGAAAGACATAGCAAATTATTAAGATTGTGTGTTGACTTGATTCTATCTCTTTGACACGCACACAGCCAAATCAAGAACATTCAAATACTTACTTTGAGCTCTTGGCGGTTGCAGCGGCGGTTGAATGGGCTCTGCAGACGTCTCAGGAGAAATCGGAAGTGCCTCTGACACTATATAGAATATTAAACATTTCATTATTATTCACAGTAAGATAAATAAAAAACTTGACTATGACATTGTGCACCAGTATCTGATTTACATCAATGAGAACAGTTCCGATGGACACTACATATGGATATTTTTAAGATGCAAATACAGTTAAAATAATACACACCTGGAACAGTGACAGTTGTCTCTGTTGGCAAGGGTCCTGGTGTTTCTGGCATCAGGAACATCAGCTCCTGAGGAAGGGGCACAGGTCTCTTTACCATCGGCAGAGCAGGGGCTGCAAGGAGATAAGGACCACAAAAAGTAATCAATTATTGGTTTATAACAGACATAATCAGAGGGAATATGACAGAAAGGTTTAAATGGATAAAAAGAAATATAATGCATTTACCATCTACTTGTGAACCCGTCAGTTCAGTTGGTGTGGACAGTGTAGCAGATGGTACTACAACAGAAAAAATCTTGTCAGTCATTTATATTTTGACAATATAAAAAAAACTGGTGTTAGTAAAGGCATACATTATCCATCTTTTACTTCACCTGCTTATCTCAGCCTTATATAGTTAAACAGACTGTTTGTTACATTAAAGTATAAAGAATTTCATTCATACACATGCAGTTTAGTTCTGTATGGATAAATATTTAGTAGTCAGTCATTACAATTTAGCCTAAGCAGGGGAAGCAACATGGCACACTGCAAACACATGCATACAAGTGTTAGTAACCACAGCAGTCCTATATATATGTATGTATGTATATATACATATATATATATATATATATATATATTCATCATATAAGTCTAAAAACTGGAATAAAGAGTGCTACTTACC
This sequence comes from Sebastes fasciatus, assembly GCF_043250625.1. Lineage (NCBI taxonomy): Eukaryota > Metazoa > Chordata > Actinopteri > Perciformes > Sebastidae > Sebastes > Sebastes fasciatus. Next base: position 37,336,773 of record NC_133795.1, on the reverse strand, counting down.
CTCGCCATGACTGGAATCAATTCATAGTCACTAGGACAACAAGTTGAACAGCAAAACACAAACATGACCAGAACATGGTCAACATGAGAAGGAACGGTTTATGTCATGCTTCGGTTTGGGATAAGAATTCATGGTCCCAGAGTCTCTGTCGACGACAGGACGTTTTTGTTTGGTTAAGAACCTCTTTCTGTTCCCGAAGCCTGTCGTCTGGCAGTTGATGCTGATGGTGCAGAAACAGCTGTAAAACACAAACAAAAACAATTAAATATAAACTATATAGAATACACAATTAATATTAAACAGGCTGAACTGTAAATTATTTTGAATCTTCAGGCAGTAGAAACAAACCAATATAAGACAACAAATGTTTACTCACAGCTCTGCACATGTTGCTTAGAAGGACAGATACCCAGCATCGCTCTCTCCAGCTCTTCATCTTCATCCATCACTGTGATGCAAACAGACAAGAATTAGAATGTACTAAAAATATGGCTTTACTGTACTTAGGATAGTATGAATAAAATCACCACTAAAATAATTTAAGACGAAGTTTACTCCCTTTGGTGTACTAAAATACACTGGATACCATGACAGCATATACATTTTTTTGACAAAACAAATGGAAAACAAGACCCACCCATGGCTTCAGCAGGGGCCTGTGAGGCATGTGTCACCAGAGAGGAGCCAGAGGGGGAGGGCAGCTTCTTCTGCAGGTACACTTGTAGTTTGTGCATCTTTGTTCCTGGAGCACAGCTTTTCCTCATAATAAAGGCTGCATAGCCATCATCCCTGCCTGCTGTCCCAAATCTCTCTCCAGGTGCTTTTGGCACGAGAGCCAAAACCAACCAGCTGGTCATCCTCTGATGCTGCTGCTGCTGCTGCTGCTGTCACAACTGGCTTTTGTTTCTCATAATTGAGAAGAGACTGGATTTCTTGAAAGCTGAGGGCATAGCTCACAAATGACAGCAGGCTGTCCTTGCTGTGCCCCCCTGCCATGAACACTCCTGCAGTCTCCTCCTTTTGCTGGTTCTTGATTAGGTAGATGGTATACCCAATGTCATTTTCAAGGAGCCAGCGGAAGGACTTCCCTTTATATTTCCCAAACTGCAGGATGTATTCTCCAGCCACCTCAGTTTTATCTGAAGCATCCCCTCCTCTTAAAATGATCACAGACAGTGCATTTTTCCTGACCAGCTCCTCCTTCACGGGTGCAGACTTGTCCTGTAGAGAGGGGTTGTCTTTAAGGAGTTTGGCTGCATCCGTTGGATCCTGACGGAGATATCCGAGTGGTCCCTTGCGGAATGTGACACTCATTCTCCCAGGGAAAAAAAACGTTTTCTGCATTTTACCTGTAATGAAGAAAAGCATATTGATCTATTAATATGTTATAGACAGGCATTGTTTTCATAACAAATGTTAATAGTGAGGGTCTCAAGGGAGAGCAGGAATTAGGCGGTTCACATCTCAGCTGTAGCCCCTTTACTGTCTACATATTCTCACTGTATTTATCAGGGTTTTGAAGGAAAAACAAATGATATCAAATACCTTTACTTTAATATTACCTTTACTACTTTGTATAGTACCTTGATTAAGTGCCTGCCTTTGTGTATGTCTTAACGATGAGCTCTGGTTGTTGAGGCAGATCAGCCCTCCCACCCCCAACCAGTGATTCTGACTCAAGTAACACTGAAGTGTGAAGTGTCTTATCCAGCAACGCCCTGCATTCAATTCACCTTTCCTATCCCAAACAGACATGCATTAGACTATATTTGATATATTCTGCTTTTGACAAGCTCAGACAAACGTGGCCTATTTAGTATTTTGAAAATTGTAATATGGTATAGAAGCATATAATAAGCGTTGTACACAACATGACAAAGTATGAAAAACCCTGAGACATTGGTTCTCAATTCATAAACAATATTCTGGTGTTCTCTCATTTTAACAGAGGTGGAAGAAGTACTCTGATCTTGTACTTCAGTGATAGTACTGATACCACAGTGTAGAAATACTCTGCTACAAGTAAAAGTCCTGCATTAAAAACCTTAAGTATAAGTACATGCTGTGACAACAGCGTTAAGTGCAAACACGACGACTTTATGATTCATATGAAGCTTGTTCATTTATCATTCTGTCAATGTGTGTATGTAAAGTAACGTTAGTGTGTCCAGAGTAACGTTATATCTAACCTTACTGCTGATGTAAGCTGCTGATATACCGTAGTTAACGCTACATTAGACATTAATGTTCACTAACAACGTGATGCTTTCAACCTAAGGAATGTTAAGTTTCGTTAGCTTGTAATTCATCCCAAAGTACCGCAGCAGCTCGACACAATAAACTGAGGAAACACGGCTAATGACAACTTTATAACACGTCAGACAGCGCCAGGATACATTATAGTAACATGTTGGTTCGTTGGCGACACAATAAACTGAAGAAACACGGCTAACGTTAACTTTATAGCGTCCACACAAGCAAGGATACATTATAGTAACATGTCGGTAATCTTTATTTATCTAAATATAACTCACCGTTTGGCGTAATGTCCACAGAGCGCAGCTCAAGCTCAAGTCGATGTGAAGTGTAGCTCATCCAGACCAACACTGCCAGAGTGGCGAAGGAAACAACAACTCCTCTCCTCGGAAAAAGGGCGCCAAACAAACAATAGCGGCCAAAGATATATTGCATCCGTAGTCCTCCCACAGTCCAAAGACATGCAGGTTAGGTTAATTGTGGACTCTAAATTGCCCGTAAGTGTGAGTGTGAGCGTGAATGGTTGTCTGTCTCTATGTGTCAGCCCTGCGATGGACTGGCGACCTGTCCAGGGTGTACCCTGCCTTCGCCCAATGTCGGCTGGGATCGGCTCCAGCCCCCCCGCGACCCCTAACGGGATAAGCGGTTGCAGATGGATGGATGGACATTAGCGTGCGTGTGCGTGTGTGTGTTATGTAGGTGAGCATTTAGAGAAGCTGATCCCGATGGTGGTGAAGTTCACCGCTGTGGAGGACGACGAGCTGAGAGAGTTTTGTTTCCAGGCCTTTGAAGCCTTCATACGCAGGTACACACACACACACACGCACACACGCACACACACACACACACACACACACACACACACACACTCTATTATTCATGTCGTGTCCGTTGATTGACAGGTGTCCAAAGGAGATGTCCCCTCATATTGCCACAGTAACACAGCTTTGTCTGAAGTTCATGACCTTTGACCCTAACTACAACTATGATAACGAGCAAGAGGAGCAAGAGGACAGCATGGACATAGAGGACGGGCTGGATGAAGGTTATTTGTTTACTGTTTTCATCTCCTAATTAAATTACAAGTTCATACTTTATTTTGGGTTTATACCAGAACATGTTTACTTTACTCTCGTCTGTAAAGTAACTAAAGATGGAGTGGAGTAGAAGTATAAAGTGGTATCAAATGGAAATACTCAAGTACCTCAAATATGTACTTATACTTAGAGATAACTGTCTGGTCTCTTGACTCCAGAATCAGACGACGAGTACAGCGACGATGACGACATGAGCTGGAAGGTGCGGCGCTCCTCCATCAAGTGTCTGGAGGCGTTGCTCACCACGAGGCGGGACCTCATCCTCTCCTTCTACACCTCCATCTGCCCCGCCCTGCTGGCCCGCTTCAAGGAGCGGGAGGAGAACGTCAGGGCCGACGTCTTCGCCGCCTTCTCAACGCTGCTGAGACAAACACGAGCTGGACCGAGTCACCACGGCCTCATCACGGCCGCGTCCGACTCAGCGGGGAGCGGGGAGGAGGAGCCAGCCGTCGCCATGCTGGAGGAACAGGTACTGAAACATTTTACTACCAGTACACAGAGAAACAGGTACAGAAAGTACTTGAACTTTCTGGGTGGAGTTTGTAGGGATGACCGTCGCTGATTGTCAAACACACACAGCGCCACTGCTTCAACTGTACCGCATCATTCATAAAAGAAGTATACTCTAGTATCAATTTAGGACCATCTTAGGACGAGGGGAGAACATTTCTCTTTGTTGATAACATTAAAAGTAAAGTAAAGATGTAAATATATATATACATATACGTATCAACAAACAATAAAACCAAAACAACAACAATGTGACATTATTAGTTGCACATAAACTGTAGCTCCTTCAGAAAAACATTCAAGGGCTTCCCTTGGTACCTCTACGAGTTTTCACTATTCAGTTACTGAACTACGTGCGTGCGTGCGTGCGTGCGTGTGTGTGTCCAGGTGCCCCTGATAGTGAAGACTCTCCACCGACAGCTGAAGGAGAAGAGCATTAAATCTCGACAGGGCTGCTTCCTTCTGCTCACTGAACTGGCTCACACTGTACCTGGAGCTCTGGAGCCGCACATACCTGCACTGATACCTGGTAACACACACACACACACACACACACACACACACACTGCCTCTTTCTTGCTTTTTATTTCTCGCTCAACCCTCCTAACATCTATACGTCTTTATTACACGGCTCTGTTGAATAATTGATTCTGATTGGTCAGTCACGGCGTTATACGGTCTGATATTTTTTTCATAGCAGACTGTTGCTATGTATAACAGACCGTTGCTACGTATAACAGACCGTTGCTATGTATAATAGACCGATGCTAAGTATAACAGACCGTCGCTACGTATAACAGACTATGTATAACAGACCGCTGCTACGTATAACAGACCATTGCTACTTATAACAGACTATGTATAGCAGACCGTTGCTACGTATAACAGACCGTTGCTATGTATAACAGACCGTTGCTATGTATAAGGGACCGTTGCTATGTATAACAGACCGTTGCTATGTATAACAGACCGTTGCTATGTATAACAGACTGTTGCACGGCAGTGAACAAGAAAACAGAGCAGAAAAAGCGAGACGGGTTAAAAGACACAAAGAGCAGGACGACAAAGGAATCGACAGACATGAAGTTAACACTAAATGGAATACGGTACGGGCTACAGTACGGGCTACGGCAGCGTTTAAAGACTGGTTAATGGAAAAGAAAATGACATTTACGGGACAGAAAACCTCAATCAGATGCTGCGGTCATTTTATGCATCGACAAGAAGGACACATCCAGTTGAATAAGGACAGAAACATCAACATTAATTAATAATGAATAATTAATTAATATTCCCAGAGACGTCCCACTCACCTCGTCTCACTTCACCATCAATGGAAATGTTCAGTATAATGTTGAGTCAGCTAATCTTAAACTACATTTACGTTGCTACGGACTCGGTTCCAACCGTGTCAAACGGACTAATTTTACTAGCGGAAGAATTCAAATCAGTTTTATATCAATTAAAATAATGTTTTAACTCAATATTTTGCATCAAATTATTGATTAATTTAGTACGTAGCCGTGTTATAAGTGGGATAATGTACAGTGTACCGGCTCGTTGTACGTTATCCCTTTCTTACGTTCAGTTGCTTCCCTGCATCCCCTTGCTCTCACCTCTTCTGTTTTCCCTTCCTTCCTCCTTCCTTCCTTCCTTCCTCCTTCCTCCTCCAGGCATCATCTTCTCCCTGACAGACAGGTCCACCTCCTCCACCATGAGGATCGATGCTCTCTCCTTCTTCCACGTCCTCCTCCTCTCCCACCCTCCTCAGGCCTTTCAGACACACATGCAGGTCCTCTAAACCTCTTTAAAGCTCTGCTTCATGATAATGTGCATATTGTTTAAAAGGACTATTTGCTGATATGAATAAGTTTGAGGCTCAGTCTGAAGATGAACAAATGAAGCCTTGTCTTCGTGGCTGCAGGTGCTGCTGCCTCCAGTTGTGGCGTGTGTAGAAGATTCTTTCTATAAGATCACGTCGGAGGCTCTGCTGGTCACCCAGCAGCTTGTCAGAGTGATGAGGCCGCAGGGACAGACCGCCACCGCCGCAGGATTCGACCCCAAACCGTTTGTCAGAGAGGTGAGAAGGGTCGGGGGGGTTAACCGGCTGTTTGGTGCTTTGGCTCTATAATATCACCGTAGAGATGTAATATCCTGTCGTCATTATTAACACCCAGAACACCGGTAAATGTTAGTACAGTCTGTTAGTTTGTCTGTACAGATTCAACCTGAAGCTCTGACAGATCAGTTGTAGTTTGATGTTCAGTTTGAGGGTCATGATGACTGTGGAGTTCCAGGAATATTCAAAGTGGAAACTTTCCATGGAAATCAACGGGAATGAAATGAGAATATAAAGGTTATCTGCTCAGACTTTATTTACCATGCAGATAGAAACTAACCTTTTACCATCATATGGGACAAAATACATTAATTTGTCAAATAAAAACAAATGTGCTATGTGGTGAGTTAACTAATTGAACAAGGACAATGTGGGCTGTGTGCAAACTTAGTAGAGATGCACCGATAGCGGATCAGATATCGGGCCGATACTGACTCAAACAGCTGGATCAGGTATCGGTGACATTGGATCCGATCTATTCTAGTCAGTTCTATGTTTATATACTATATACATTTAATTCCTGTTTATGTTTTGACCAATTTGTTGCTGCTTTAAAAAGGGTTACAGTTGAATTATAATTCCTGTTAATTTTGAAGATTTTTTACCAAGTTGCTAGTGTACAATTTATTATTCTAATAATAAATAAAAATTGTTTAAATAATGTATAAATAAAATAAATGTTTGTATTTATTTGTTATATTTTTTGACAAAGTTAAGAAAACAATAGGCAAGCATGATGTTTCCTTACACATAAAATAACAGTGACGTCCACACAGTGAGGCATGCAGCTAATTAAACACTGGTATCGCTGCTATCACTGGTAGCCCAGGTTTCACTATCGGTATCAGGACTTGAAAAGTCGGATCTTTGCATCTCTAGGTTAAAGTGAACAACTAATTTATAAAATAAATGTTTTCCAATAAAGAAATAGATTCCCCCCAAGTAAGTTCACTATTACAAGGTATGATTTCTATATTGAAATTGCATGTGCATTCGTAGCATAAAAGAATCACCACATGTTGTTTCTCCAAGGTGTTTTGTGTAACTCTGAAGAGGCTGAAAGCAACAGACATCGACCAGGAAGTGAAAGAGAGGGCTATTTCCTGTATGGGTCACATGGTGTGTCACCTTGGCGACCACCCGGGGGCGGAGCTGCAGGGCGTTTTGGTGATCTTCCTGGAGAGGTTGAAGAATGAGATCACAAGGTTGACAGCAGTCAGGAGCATCACCCTTATCTCTGCATCTCCACTAAAGGTTCAGTGTGAAACACAACATTTTACTGCACAATCAATACTTTTACTTTAATTACTTTAACTACTTCATTAAGTATTCAGTTCAGTTGAGTATTTCCACAGTGTGGTGTTAGTACTTTTACTGCAGTACAGGATGTGAATGCTTCTTCCACCTCTGGAAAGCAGTGACTGATAAATAACTTTCCGTCTCCGTCTCGTCCAGATCAACCTGTCGTCCATCCTGCCAGAGACTCTGTCTGTGTTGGGGTCTTTCTTGCGGAAGAACCAGCGTGCTCTGAAGCTCGGCACGCTGGCGTGTCTGACCTCGTTGGTCACGCATCACTCTGCCAGCATCAAAACTGCAGCGCTGGAGCCCGTTCTGAGCGAGCTGCCTGCTCTGGTGGACGAGAGCGACATGCACGTATCACAGGTACTGGACTTAACACCAGCACTCATTAATCAGGCTCCTTCCACCGTGCTCACTGTGACATTTAGAGAATACATGATGGCAAACATTGATGAAGAGTCTGGTGACCTGGACAAGGGTAGATATTATTTAAAGGAGTAATCAAGAGACATGGATATACACTACCTCACCTATTACAGACTAGAAGGCACTCAGACACTACATATTCGCCACGGTTTCTGCTTTTGATGAATTTTAGGAAGACTTTTGTAACACCTTGACCAGGGACAACAGATGAAAAATAGCATTCTGGCATTTTTTATATGTGTATTTATACATTTTCTTTATCCCTCAAATAAACGAAACTAAAATAGACAAAAAAAATATTTAAAAAATAAAACCTCCTTGGCTGAGGTAAGTATTATCTTCCAGTCCTGTTGACCAGTGCTGTGTATATAGATATTGTTATATAATACATGTAGTATTTTAACATGTTGCGTGTCTCTGTGTAGGTATCCGTGACCTTGTTGACCTGCATGGCCAAAGCCTGCCCCTCGTCTCTGGCTAAGATCAGCTCCTCCGTGCTGCCGGGAGTCTTCAGACTCGTCCACTCTCCTCTGCTGCAGGGTGGAGCGCTGGCAGCCATACTGGACTTCCTACAGGCACTGGTGCTGTCCAAAACCAGTAACCTGGGCTACAGGTACCATGGGGCCAGTTGCATTAAAGTAGACCTAGCTTTGTCTTGACTTTAGGTCAGACTTGCAATAGCCACTTCAATTTGTCTGTTGCATAAAACTTCCCTACGAGTGACTAATGTAAGACTGACTTAGATAGCCTGCCCTGCAATGCATTATGGGTGAAATAAGACAGAAGCGGGAAAAAAACAGCACAAATCAAACAGTTGTTAGAGCTGTTACAGATGTTCAAAAACAATTCAAGAACATGGTACTAAAATTCAAAAAAGTAATGGATGCACAGTTAACATAGATAGCTAAACATTAGCTAAAAGTAATGTGTAAAACAGTTGACATAGTTAGCTAAAGTGATAATGAAACTTTCCAAAACCCACAATGTTGAAATTATTTGAGGTGATTAGAAGCCCATTAAAACACAATAGAGGACTAAAACAGCATGTTAAGAGCCTGTAAAAGCATAAACGTGTTGTTAGAATCAAGGCTCCAGGGTGTGGAGTAAAGATACTGATATCCAACTGATTACAAACGGACCCTTAAAGGTCAATTCTACAGATTTATTTTATACATAAAGATCAGTTATAATATGTCCCTCCGTAGCTCAGGAGGAGCTTTGTAAAATTTGAGAAAATAATTCAGATTATGCCATCAGAGGTTACGATTATGCCGTCTGCGTTACGAACTGGGGGCGTGGAGCCTGAAAGACATACAGTGTGTTCCAATCCGCGTACTTCTGTACTTACACTTACTACTTTGAGTGCATAAGTGCGTTCACTGGGAAGTACGGCAAAATGCAGTGCACTCAAAGTACCCGGATGCTGTACTCAAAACGGTCAGATCGTTGAGTGAGGAACGCTGGACACGTTCCACACTCAACTGTCGCCATCTTGGCTACATAGCGGAAGGGGCGGAGCCACGACCACTATTCAAACATATGTAGAGAACAGAATAAAACAATACAATACGTAAACATACCGGTGCATTTTCAGCCAACAGGAGGACACATCGTAGGCGTAGGCGACGACGTTGGAAACGTAATTTCCACTCTGCTTTAATTTTTTTTCAGAAGATATTTTGGCGGGTAGCGAGCCACGGTCAAATGTTGCAAATGTTACTACTCAAGTGAGTACAAAGTGCACTACATTGAAGTGTACTTCTGGAAGTAGGTGGATTGGAACACACTCATAATCTCTATAAACAGATTCACAAGTAGAATCTGTAGCAGCAACGGGACAAGATTTTGGTACCGGAAGAGTTCTAGTTTCCATTTGTAGTCCGAGTAGTAGTCTATTGACCAATCAAGTTTGAGCAGGTTTTGATTGAATCCTCTCCTCCTCCTCTCAGTCAGTTGCTGAAGTCTCTCACAGCTCCAAGACTTCAGACACCACCATCATCGCCTGCAGGTCTGTGCAGGACACAAACACACTGACACGGGAACAATTTAGAAGCAATTTATTAGAAAACTAGAATGGCACTCGGAGATGTTTTCATGATGTGTGTTCTTGTTGAAATGTGATGGTGAGTGACGGGTTGTATCAGTAGATCAATGGACCCCTCTCCTCTCCTCTCCTCTCCTCTCCCCTCCCCTCCCCTCCCCTCCTCTCCTCTCCTCTCCTCTCCTCTCCTCTCCTCTCCTCTCCTCTCCTCTCCTCTACTCTCCTCTCCTCTCCTCTCCTCTCCTCTCCTCTCCTCTCTTCTCTTCTCCTCTCTTCTCCTCTCAGGTGAAGAATCCTGGTTCTCCATAGTCTACTAGAGTCCTGGCTCTGTTGTGTCTGGGGGAGGTGGGGAGGAGTGGCAGCCTGGGAGGAAGTAAGGAGGTGCAGGGAGTCCTCCTGGAGGCCATCTCCTCCACCAATGAGGAGGTAAGACCAACATGGCTCCCAGGTTACAAACAACCATTATTTGCATTATTGATTCATATATTAATGATATGTTCTCTTGTGAAATTTGAATATATTTGCTGAAAGTGAGTTTTCTCTTCAACAATGAACTCTTCCTGGATGAATGAACATATTTATTTTTAATATTAATAGTATCTAGTTTGTGGTTTCAGGTGAAGACGGCGGCGTCCTGCGCTCTAGGCAGCATGGCGGTCGGCAGCCTGAAGGACTACCTGCCCTTCCTGCTGAAGGAGATCTCCTCCCAGCCGCGGAGACAATACCTGCTGCTGCACTCCCTCAAAGAGGTCATCAGGTGTCTGCTTTTATTCCACTCTTCCTCTCTCAATGCATCTTTTCTCTTTTTTCTCCTCATATTTTCTGAATCCATTATTTTACAAAGTTGCACCAGAGAACGTCACTCTATGGTGCCCTCAAGTGACAAAACGTAAAGCCTCTGAACAGCCACACGGGTGTTATTCTGACTGATCAGAGCTCTGCTCAGGTTGAAGCTTTGATGGGAATTTATTAATTCACAACTCTTCATCTACCAATAAGAATGACACAGGTGTGATTTGTCCCCCCCCGCCCTAACAAAGCTAACAGGAGACTCTGGAAGAGGTCAATCAGTTAGTCTAACAGGCCCACAGAGTCCTGAGCAGAGGTCTAATCAGACATAGTAACTGAGAACACCTGGTGGGTGATCAGAGGCTTTAATAGAAGATCATAGAATATATATAATAAAATAATTATAGAATCATGCAGAAGTGAAATCTTTTAACCTTCATGTCTACATTTTTTTTTCTTAGGGCTGGCCCACACTGTAAAATGTGAGAGAGCCCAAACATAACGACATGTTGTGTTAAATTGAACAGTTTAGTTCCTATAGTGTGTGGAGAGAAACAGCAACACCACACACTAACAGATTCATTCATCAACAACAAGAGTCCCCACTAAAAGAAACAGAAATCTCTCTAAATCTCTGGCGATCAAACGTGACTTTAGTGTAAATAAACATGGCGGACGACGGGCAGGAAGAATTAGAGATGTTAGTTTTTACTTTGTAGTGAAGAATGAGGAAAGGATGGATGGATGAAGTCATGGAGACACGTTAAATAAACACTTATCAACAAGTTGCTCCTCCATCTCTGAGTTCCATCTTACTACTACTTTATGCTTCATGTTCAGCATTAGCTCATGCATTAGTCGCGGCCGCCATGACGCCGGTGGTTGTCCTTCCTTCTTCAGTCAGCTTGGTTCTCTATTGGCTATTGTTCTTTCCCACGTGACTGCGTCATCGGCTGTCCTCCGGGTTCCCCACACACAACAGGATATCCCATCGGAAATATTCAACATGTTTAATATTTACCATTTGAGATCGGTGCGTCCAGGATGGACTTTTATTATGTACCTGACATTAGTGTACTTCTTCTTCTCTCCCTGTGTCTCTGCCAGTGCCTGTCCAGCCTCCAGTCTGTCGCCCCATGTGGAGTCCATCTGGACTCTGCTGTTTCAAAACTGTGAGTGTCAGGAGGAGGGAACCAGGAACCTGGTGGCTGAATGTCTGGGGAAACTGACCCTGGTCAACGCCGCCCAGCTGTTACCACGACTGAAACAGCAGCTCAGAGCTGGTACCAAGTTTCTTTCATTGATTCACTCACAAGATGTTTCTGATGATGGAGATTAAGTCTGTCTGTCCGTCCAACACTTAAATATATCTAGAAAACAGAAACCAGTAAAAGTACTAATACCACACTGTGAAAATACTGATAAAGTACAAGTGTTTTGGTGTTATAGGTGTTTTCTTCCAGCCTTGTGTTTTGTAGTTGTCTCTCTACTGAGTTATTGTGATTATGTTAATGTTCCATTGTTCTGTTAAAGGTTAATTCAGGGGTTAATAATTAAAATAGATGTCATCCTGCCTGCTACAGGTTCTCCTCTGGCTCGCAGCACGGTGGTGACAGCGATCAAGTTCACCACCGTTGACCAACCTGCCCCCATAGACTCACTGCTGAAAGACTGCATAGGTACAAAACACACACTCTTCTTTAAGTTTACTTTGAGGACAAACTGAACCGAATCCTCATTTTATCCACATGTCTGTCTTAAAGTCACAGTGAAGTTGAAGTTAGAGCATGTTTAGCTTCAGTAATGTGACGTATTTGTGGCGGGATTTAGTCATGAGAGAGATTTAAATTAAATCTACAGATTTGATGAGGCTTAGAAGAGAGCGAGCTGACCTCCACCAACACCTCCCTCACCCACGTTGTGAGATCAGGAGGATAAATGGTCAAATTAATGAATTGGCCTCACCGGTTCAGCTGTCTCTTGGTTTCAGTCCTACCTCACAAACAGAAAACAGTTTGTCACCATCAGAGACTCCAGTTCCACCCCGGCCTCAGTCAACCATGGCGTACCTCAAGGCTCTGTGCTGGGACCCCTCCTCTTCACCATCTACATGCTCCCCCTTGGTCAGATCATCCGCCACCACGGTCTCAGCTTTCATTCATATGCTGACGACACACAACTATATCTCAGCACCAAACCATCCACCCAGCTACCCCCACAGTCACTTGTAAACTGCCTACATGCAATAAAAATCTGGATGTCATCTAACTTCTTAAAACTAAACAGCAACAAAACCGAGCTCATGGTTGTGGCTCCCAAGGCCCTGCTCCGGAAGGTTGGAGATCTCCACCTGGATGTTGATGGCTGTTCCTTCTCCCCATCCTCGGAAGTCCGCAACCTGGGTGTCATCCTGGACCCAACACTATCATTCCAGTCTCATATCAGGTTCATCACCAAATCCGCCTTCTTCCACCTCAAAAACATCTCACGTCTCCGGCAATCACTCTCTGACTCTGTGGCAGAAACCCTCATCCACGCTTTCGTCACCTCCCGTTTGGACTACTGCAATGGAGTTCTGTCCGGGGTTCCCAGCAAAGCCCTGGACAGGCTCCAGTATGTGCAAAACTCGGCTGCCAGGGTTCTCACCCGCACCAAGCCCTGGCAGCACATCACCCCAACCCTCATCCACCTCCACTGGCTCCCGGTCAAGTCCCGCATCACCTACAAAATCCTCCTCCTCACCTACAAATCCCTCAACGCCCTGGCTCCTCAGTATTTATCTGACCTCCTCCACCCTTACACACAGCCCCGGAACCTTAGATCCTCAGGCACGGGTCAGCTCTCCGTCCCTCACACAAGAATGAGAACTTTTGGGGACAGAGCCTTCAGTGTGACAGCCCCCACACTTTGGAACTCTCTCCCCATAGAGCTCCGCAACGCACCATCTCTGGACACCTTCAAAAGACTCCTCAAAACCCACCTCTTCACCAAGGCCTATGGCCTCTAGCTACTGTTACATTTGTTGTATTTATTTATGTCTTTGTTAAGCGTCCTTGGGTTTCATGAAAGGCACTATATAAATCCAAGATATTATTATTATTATTATAATTCAGTGTTTGGAAATGAAATGCTTAAAGGGACTATTTGTAACTTTCAGAAATGCTTCTTAACAGCGACACCTGTGGCCGTGAAGTCAACGAAAGTCAGCGTCGGGCTTGCGCTTGTGCTCGCTCTACATAGACATGAAGGAGCATCTCTCAACACAGTGAGGCGACACACGTCAGCTAAAACCACAATATCACTCTATATTTCAGCTGCTTGGCAGTAATGTTAGCTGACCAGACGAAGGTCTCTCCATGAATCACTGCTGATCCTAGTGTTGGCTTTTCCTGCCGAGCAGGAAAAGAGGGTCGGTGCCGGGGCTGAGCAGGAAGAGAAACGTTAACGTCTCCGTCCGGGTGCCGCTGATAACGTTTCTCTCTGCGAAGCCCCGTCACTTCACAAGACACGGAAAACCTCTGTTGGTCTGGAGGAGCTGCAGCAGTTATTTCTGCACTAGATATTCTCAGAGCTAAACTAACTCTCCTGCAGTGAGGAGTGAGCGCGCGTTCACGTCTAGAGGTGGAGCGAGCTGAGCGAGAACGTGCGCGCGTTGTCTGAGTGAAGGCGAGCAGGCAGAGGAGGAGAGGCTCCGGCCACACGCGAGCGCACATGTGTCCCGACCCGGTACATTTATACGCTTAAAAAGTTACAAACGGTCCCTTTAAATTGAACTGTTAGGCTACTTTAAACCAGACTAAGAAGTGGACGTAGTCACCATGACGTCACCCATTGGTTTGTGGACTGCAGCTTTGAATCTTGAGTTTGGCATTTTGTCCCTCTCCATCTTGGTTTTTGTCCGTCGCCATCTTGGTTTTGACCGTCACCATCTTGGTTTTTGTCCGTCGCCATCTTGGTTTTTGTCCGTCGCCATCTTGGTTTTGACCGTCGCCATCTTGGTTTTTGTCCGTCGCCATCTTGGTCTTTGGCCGTCACCATCTTGGTTTTGACCGTCGCCATCTTGGTTTTTGTCCGTCGCCATCTTGGTTTTGACCGTCGCCATCTTGGTTTTGACCGTCGCCATCTTGGTTTTTGCCGTCACCATCTTGGTTTTGACCGTCGCCATCTTGGTTTTTGACCGTCGCCATCTTGGTTTTTGTCCGTCGCCATCTTGGTTTTTGTCCGTCGCCATCTTGGTTTTTGCCGTCACCATCTTGGTTTTGACCGTCGCCATCTTGGTTTTTGACCGTCGCCATCTTGGTTTTTGTCCGTCGCCATCTTGGTTTTGACCGTCGCCATCTTGGTTTTGGCCGGTGCCATCTTGGTTTTTGGCTGTCTCCATCTTGGTTTTTGACCGTCGCCATCTTGGTTTTTGTCCGTCGCCATCTTGGTTTTGGCCGTCGCCATCTTGGTTTTTGGCTGTCTCCATCTTGGTTTTTGGCTGTCTCCATCTTGGTTTTTGACCGTCGCCATCTTTGGTTTTTGTCCGTCGCCATCTTGGTTTTTGTCCGTCACCATCTTGGTTTTTGGTCGTCGCCATCTTGGCTTCCTTAGGTTTTCTAGTTTCATATGATACCAGTATCTTTACTCTAGCTTTAAAACTGAGCCGCTACGACCTAAAAATCACAAGTTGCGTTAATGCGTTAAAGAAATTAGTGAAGTTAAAACCAAGTTGCATTAACGTGTTATTTTCTTGTTAACTTTGACAGCCCTAATAAACACATATATTTAAAACAATATCTGCAGTTTTACTTGGAAAATGAGAATCTTTCATATAAAACAGAAATTTACAATAAAAAATGTGTAAAATATACCTGTTTTTAAATGAGTTAGTGTACAGTATCTGTGTTTCACAGTATAAAGAATATAATAATAATATAATATAATAATATAGTGTGCAGTAAAGATTTGTATTAATGTAACGCACATATGCACACTGAAAGAGTTAATGCTGTACTCATTCCTCCTGTACATACTGGCTGTGAAGAGATCCTGTTGTACTGGAAGTGATGGGGGACAAAATCCACACGTTAAAAATCATTAATATGCGTTAACCAAATCAAGTGTGTGTCTCCTAAAGTTAGTCTTTTTAGTACTAAACTCACCTTTTCAATGGACATATGAACATGTGGGTGTTTTTCAGGCGACTTCCTGAAGACCCTGCAGGACGAGGACATCAACGTGCGCCGCGTCTCTTTGGTGATGTTTAACTCTGCAGCTCACAACAAGCCCTCTCTGATCCGTGGTCTCCTAGCAACCGTGCTGCCTCACCTCTACAAGGAGACCCAGATCAGGAAGGACCTCATCAGAGAGGTGGGTTTGGCTGGTTTCATGTCTGTTCATGTCTGACGTTCATGTGTTAATGACTGTGTGTGTGTGTGTAGAGCAGGTGGAGATGGGTCCGTTCAAACACACTGTGGATGACGGTCTGGATGTGCGTAAAGCGGCGTTCGAGTGTATGTACACTCTGCTGGACAGCTGCCTGGAGGGGCTGAACGTCCTGCAGTTCCTGGATCATGTGGAGGAAGGACTCAAAGATCACTATGATATCAGGGTGGGTTGAAAATACTGAAAATATCAACTTATGTTGCATTCACACCAAGAGCAAAGCAAATTTTCACCTCCTTTTACTCACGTGGGTTGGACCGCCGGTGTGTGTGTGTGTGTGTGTGTGTGTGTGTGTGTGTGTGTGTGTGTGTTGTAGATGCTGACTTTCCTGATGCTAGCCAGACTGGCCTCTCTGTGTCCTGCAGCTGTTCTCCAAAGACTGGACCGACTGATAGAGCCTCTTAAAGCTACGTGCACTACCAAGGTACCAGCACATCATTCATAGTATTCATGTTATCATTCATATAAACACTAACGTACAGCACAGCTTTACATTACACGTCCACGGGCTTTTTAAATAGAGACTATTTCTTATCTTATAGATTTCTATTCACTTTTCTTTTAACTTCAAAATAAGTCGTTTATATATTACCAACTGTACTTTGTTAAAGGTTCTCTACACAGCTCGTCTTTCCATCAGATTACAACATGAGTATATATGATAATATAACGTCCACAGAAACATCTTTATCTTTTACTCAGGAAGAAATGTGGGCTGTGAGTTTTGACCACATGTTGAATTTTTCAGTCATATCAAACACATCGATCAACAGGATGAAGCTTTAAAGCCCCCCCGCCCACTCCACCTCCAGCGAGTGTTACTTCCTGTTTTTTGGTTAACGTTCTTTCTCAAACAGAGAATGGGGGTGTAGTTAATAGTCAGACGTAATTCATCACCATGGCAACCAGATTGCATCGTTTTTCAAACCAGTTTAGATGAATTTACTGTTTATCAGACCACAAATGAGACCAGAATTATCTCAACACACCTACTCTCTCTCACTCTCTCTCTTCTTCACCGTCTCCTCCTGGTGACCAGAGCACCAGAGAACGGATAGACATGTTGCCGAGGTCCGCCGTTTGAAATGTAGTTTCGGGGACGTTTTGGAGGTTCACCGTCCACCAGCACCGACCGGTCTCTCCTCAGCTCCAGCACCGACACCGCACCGGGCTGCACTGAGATCCGTTTACTTCTCTAACGGGACTTTTCTCTGGTTTTCTGTTGAGCTGAAAGTTGTGCTCCCCGTCGTTCGGACCTGTTAGAGGCCCACAAACCTCCGGTATCCGCTGCTTTCTGTTAATTTACCTTCAGCAGGAGGAGACGGTGAAGAAGAGAGCGAGTGAGAGAGACAGTCAGTGTGTCGGGTTAATTCTGACGGTGGGATTTTGTGTAATTCAGTGTGTTGATTTCACCCGTTCACCGTACACACACAAATGCCACGGTAAAAATAAACACACTAAACTAAAAAATAAAATGAAAACACTCAGTTAGTTGATGAAAGAAGTTGTGCTAGCTAACTACAGCTAACTAGCTCACTAACTAGAAAGAAAAAACTGACGGACAGATAAACAGATTCATCAGTTTACTGCTGCTCAGATCACTCAAACGATCATGAGTGCTCCTGCAGCTTGGAGGATGACCTTTGGCCTGCAGCTTCTACTATAGTCAGACATCATATTCACATTTTACCAATAACCTTCTGTTTTTAACTTTGAGCACAAAATTATTTGTCAAAACAGAATTGGAAACAGTGTTGCTGATCAACTTAGTCAGGAAATGACTCAAAGAAATATAAAATATCAAAGAAATGACAAAATACACTGGAAGGGGGGGGCTTTAACTGTATCTTTGAAAAGAGCAGCGTTTTCCACTTGAACACCGATTTGTAACATTGGTACTGTTTTAAAGTTTTAAAACAGCCCCCATTTCAGTTTGTAAAGTAAATCATTTTTTAAAAAAGGTTGCTTAATTTGAGATATAACATTGGAGTTAACACATTTATATTACATTTCCCCCAAAAAATCTATATATTTATTGTAAAAATAATGCATGAGGAGTACATTATTAATAAGCACGTGATGACGATTCCCACGTCAATGAAATGAACGTGGACCTGCAGGTGAAGGCCGGTTCAGTGAAGAAGGAGTTCGAGAAGCAGGAGGAGCTGAGGCGCTCGGCCATGCGCGCCGTCGCAGCCCTGCTGGCCGTGCCCGAGGTGGAGAGGAGCCCCAGCATGGCCGACTTCGCCAACCAGATCAGAACCAACGCCGACATGGCGTCCATCTACCAGAGCATCCAGGGAGGGGAGGGAGGGGGCTTAGGGCCCGCAGAGAGCATGGATGTGAGCTAGACGATGGATGATAGAGGAGGACATGTTTTGTTATGATGGTTTTATAGGTAAAAGCCTTTTTAAAGAAGCTGTTCAAATGTGTTCAACAATCACAGCTGTATTTTGAAAACTGGGTGTTTTAGTATGAATTCCCTCGATATATTTAATATACACTGTGGACTTAAACGGTTTCTTTTGACCCATTTTGTGTTCTTCCCAGTCAGAACTGGGTTTAATGTAGTTCACATGAAATAAAGTGGGAGCAACACTGTGAGGTGTCTCAGTGCAGTTTGTGTCTGATATGTTGCCACTAGGTTTTAATCATCATGTAAAATCTGCTGGTTGGTCTTTCCATCAGATTACAACATGAACGTGACGTCAACACAAACATCTTCAATGTGGGCAGTGAGTTTCGACCACATTTTTCACACATTTTTTAGTGACATCAAAGTGACTCATCGATCAACAGGATGAAGCTTCACTTTAGTTAGGCTACATTATAGTGACATTAGTTAGACTACATTATAGTGACATTAGTTAGGCTACATTATAGTGACATTAGTTAGTCTACATTATAGTGACATTAGATGTTAGGCTACATTATAGTGACATTAGTTAGGCTACATTATAGTGACATTAGATGTTAGACTACATTATAGTGACAATAGTTAGTCTACATTATAGTGACATTAGTTAGTCTACATTATAGTGACATTAGTTAGTCTACATTATCGTGACATTAGTTAGTCTACATTATAGTGACATTAGTTAGTCTACATTATAGTGACATTAGTTAGTCTACATTATAGTGACATTAGTTAGTCTACATTATAGTGACATTAGTTAGTCTACATTATAGTGACATTAGTTAGTCTACATTATAGTGACATTAGATGTTAGGCTACATTATAGTGACATTAGTTAGTCTACATTATAGTGACATTAGTTAGACTACATTATAGTGACATTAGTTAGTCTACATTATAGTGACATTAGTTAGTCTACATTATAGTGACATTAGTTAGTCTACATTATAGTGACATTAGTTAGGCTACATTATAGTGACATTAGTTAGTCTACATTATAGTGACATTAGATGTTAGGCTACATTATAGTGACATTAGTTAGTCTACATTATAGTGACATTAGTTAGTCTACATTATAGTGACATTAGTTAGTCTACATTATAGTGACATTAGTTAGTCTACATTATAGTGACATTAGATGTTAGGCTACATTATAGTGACATTAGTTAGTCTACATTATAGTGACATTAGTTAGTCTACATTATAGTGACATTAGTTAGTCTACATTATAGTGACATTAGTTAGTCTACATTATAGTGACATTAGTTAGGTTACATTATAGTGACATTAGTTAGGCTACATTATAGTGACATTAGTTAGTCTACATTATAGTGACATTAGTTAGGTTACATTATAGTGACATTAGTTAGGCTACATTATAGTGACATTAGATGTTAGACTACATTATAGTGACATTAGTTAGACTACATTATAGTGACATTAGTTAGGCTACATTATAGTGACATTAGTTAGGCTACATTATAGTGCCATTAGATGTTAGGCTACATTATAGTGACATTAGTTAGTCTACATTATAGTGACATTAGATGTTAGACTACATTATAGTGACATTAGTTAGTCTACATTATAGTGACATTAGTTAGTCTACATTATAGTGACATTAGTTAGGCTACATTATAGTGACATTAGTTAGTCTACATTATAGTGACATTAGATGTTAGGCTACATTATAGTGACATTAGTTAGTCTACATTATAGTGACATTAGATGTTAGACTACATTATAGTGACATTAGTTAGTCTACATTATAGTGACATTAGTTAGTCTACATTATAGTGACATTAGTTAGTCTACATTATAGTGACATTAGTTAGTCTACATTATAGTGACATTAGTTAGGTTACATTATAGTGACATTAGTTAGGCTACATTATAGTGACAATAGTTAGTCTACATTATAGTGACATTAGTTAGTCTACATTATAGTGACATTAGTTAGACTACATTATAGTGACATTAGTTAGACTACATTATAGTGACATTAGTTAGGTTACATTATAGTGACATTAGTTAGGTTACGTTATAGTGACATTAGTTAGTCTACATTATAGTGACATTAGATGTTAGACTACATTATAGTGACATTAGTTAGTCTACATTATAGTGACATTAGTTAGTCTACATTATAGTGACATTAGTTAGTCTACATTATAGTGACATTAGTTAGTCTACATTATAGTGACATTAGTTAGTCTACATTATAGTGACATTAGTTAGGTTACATTATAGTGACATTAGTTAGGCTACATTATAGTGACATTAGTTAGTCTACATTATAGTGACATTAGTTAGTCTACATTATAGTGACATTAGTTAGACTACATTATAGTGACATTAGTTAGACTACATTATAGTGACATTAGTTAGTCTACGTTATAGTGACATTAGTTAGGCTACATTATAGTGACATTAGTTAGTCTACATTATAGTGACATTAGTTAGGTTACGTTATAGTGACATTAGTTAGTCTACGTTATAGTGACATTAGTTAGGCTACATTATAGTGACATTAGATGTTAGACTACATTATAGTGACATTAGTTAGTCTACATTATAGTGACATTAGATGTTAGACTACATTATAGTGACATTAGTTAGTCTACATTATAGTGACATTAGTTAGGCTACATTATAGTGACATTAGTTAGTCTACATTATAGTGACATTAGTTAGTCTACATTATAGTGACATTAGTTAGACTAAATTATAGTGACATTAGTTAGTCTACATTATAGTGACATTAGTTAGACTACATTATAATGACATTAGTTAGTCTACATTATAGTGACATTAGTTAGTCTACATTATAGTGACATTAGTTAGTCTACATTATAGTGACATTAGTTAGTCTACATTATAGTGACATTAGTTAGGCTACATTATAGTGACATTAGTTAGTCTACATTATAGTGACATTAGTTAGTCTACATTATAGTGACATTAGTTAGGCTACATTATAGTGACATTAGTTAGTCTACATTATAGTGACATTAGTTAGTCTACATTATAGTGACATTAGTTAGGCTACATTATAGTGACATTAGTTAGTCTACATTATAGTGACATTAGTTAGGTTACGTTATAGTGACATTAGTTAGTCTACGTTATAGTGACATTAGTTAGACTACATTATAGTGACATTAGTTAGGTTACGTTATAGTGACATTAGTTAGTCTACATTATAGTGACATTAGTTAGGTTACGTTATAGTGACATTAGTTAGTCTACGTTATAGTGACATTAATTAGGCTACATTATAGTGACATTAGATGTTAGACTACATTATAGTGACATTAGTTAGTCTACATTATAGTGACATTAGATGTTAGACTACATTATAGTGACATTAGTTAGTCTACATTATAGTGACATTAGTTAGTCTACATTATAGTGACATTAGTTAGTCTACATTATAGTGACATTAGTTAGTCTACATTATAGTGACATTAGTTAGGTTACATTATAGTGACATTAGTTAGGCTACATTATAGTGACATTAGTTAGTCTACATTATAGTGACATTAGTTAAGTTACATTATAGTGACATTAGTTAGGCTACATTATAGTGACATTAGATGTTAGACTACATTATAGTGACATTAGTTAGACTACATTATAGTGACATTAGTTAGGCTACATTATAGTGACATTAGTTAGGCTACATTATAGTGCCATTAGATGTTAGGCTACATTATAGTGACATTAGTTAGTCTACATTATAGTGACATTAGATGTTAGACTACATTATAGTGACATTAGTTAGTCTACATTATAGTGACATTAGTTAGTCTACATTATAGTGACATTAGTTAGGCTACATTATAGTGACATTAGTTAGTCTACATTATAGTGACATTAGTTAGGTTACATTATAGTGACATTAGTTAGGCTACATTATAGTGACATTAGTTAGTCTACATTATAGTGACATTAGTTAGGTTACATTATAGTGACATTAGTTAGGCTACATTATAGTGACATTAGATGTTAGACTACATTATAGTGACATTAGTTAGACTACATTATAGTGACATTAGTTAGGCTACATTATAGTGACATTAGTTAGGCTACATTATAGTGCCATTAGATGTTAGGCTACATTATAGTGACATTAGTTAGTCTACATTATAGTGACATTAGATGTTAGACTACATTATAGTGACATTAGTTAGTCTACATTATAGTGACATTAGTTAGTCTACATTATAGTGACATTAGTTAGGCTACATTATAGTGACATTAGTTAGTCTACATTATAGTGACATTAGATGTTAGGCTACATTATAGTGACATTAGTTAGTCTACATTATAGTGACATTAGATGTTAGACTACATTATAGTGACATTAGTTAGTCTACATTATAGTGACATTAGTTAGTCTACATTATAGTGACATTAGTTAGTCTACATTATAGTGACATTAGTTAGTCTACATTATAGTGACATTAGTTAGGTTACATTATAGTGACATTAGTTAGGCTACATTATAGTGACAATAGTTAGTCTACATTATAGTGACATTAGTTAGTCTACATTATAGTGACATTAGTTAGACTACATTATAGTGACATTAGTTAGACTACATTATAGTGACATTAGTTAGGTTACATTATAGTGACATTAGTTAGGTTACGTTATAGTGACATTAGTTAGTCTACATTATAGTGACATTAGATGTTAGACTACATTATAGTGACATTAGTTAGTCTACATTATAGTGACATTAGTTAGTCTACATTATAGTGACATTAGTTAGTCTACATTATAGTGACATTAGTTAGTCTACATTATAGTGACATTAGTTAGTCTACATTATAGTGACATTAGTTAGGTTACATTATAGTGACATTAGTTAGGCTACATTATAGTGACATTAGTTAGTCTACATTATAGTGACATTAGTTAGTCTACATTATAGTGACATTAGTTAGACTACATTATAGTGACATTAGTTAGACTACATTATAGTGACATTAGTTAGTCTACGTTATAGTGACATTAGTTAGGCTACATTATAGTGACATTAGTTAGTCTACATTATAGTGACATTAGTTAGGTTACGTTATAGTGACATTAGTTAGTCTACGTTATAGTGACATTAGTTAGGCTACATTATAGTGACATTAGATGTTAGACTACATTATAGTGACATTAGTTAGTCTACATTATAGTGACATTAGATGTTAGACTACATTATAGTGACATTAGTTAGTCTACATTATAGTGACATTAGTTAGGCTACATTATAGTGACATTAGTTAGTCTACATTATAGTGACATTAGTTAGTCTACATTATAGTGACATTAGTTAGACTACATTATAGTGACATTAGTTAGTCTACATTATAGTGACATTAGTTAGACTACATTATAATGACATTAGTTAGTCTACATTATAGTGACATTAGTTAGTCTACATTATAGTGACATTAGTTAGTCTACATTATAGTGACATTAGTTAGTCTACATTATAGTGACATTAGTTAGGCTACATTATAGTGACATTAGTTAGTCTACATTATAGTGACATTAGTTAGTCTACATTATAGTGACATTAGTTAGGCTACATTATAGTGACATTAGTTAGTCTACATTATAGTGACATTAGTTAGTCTACATTATAGTGACATTAGTTAGGCTACATTATAGTGACATTAGTTAGTCTACATTATAGTGACATTAGTTAGGTTACGTTATAGTGACATTAGTTAGTCTACGTTATAGTGACATTAGTTAGACTACATTATAGTGACATTAGTTAGGTTACGTTATAGTGACATTAGTTAGTCTACATTATAGTGACATTAGTTAGGTTACGTTATAGTGACATTAGTTAGTCTACGTTATAGTGACATTAATTAGGCTACATTATAGTGACATTAGATGTTAGACTACATTATAGTGACATTAGTTAGTCTACATTATAGTGACATTAGATGTTAGACTACATTATAGTGACATTAGTTAGTCTACATTATAGTGACATTAGTTAGTCTACATTATAGTGACATTAGTTAGTCTACATTATAGTGACATTAGTTAGTCTACATTATAGTGACATTAGTTAGGTTACATTATAGTGACATTAGTTAGGCTACATTATAGTGACATTAGTTAGTCTACATTATAGTGACATTAGTTAAGTTACATTATAGTGACATTAGTTAGGCTACATTATAGTGACATTAGATGTTAGACTACATTATAGTGACATTAGTTAGACTACATTATAGTGACATTAGTTAGGCTACATTATAGTGACATTAGTTAGGCTACATTATAGTGCCATTAGATGTTAGGCTACATTATAGTGACATTAGTTAGTCTACATTATAGTGACATTAGATGTTAGACTACATTATAGTGACATTAGTTAGTCTACATTATAGTGACATTAGTTAGTCTACATTATAGTGACATTAGTTAGGCTACATTATAGTGACATTAGTTAGTCTACATTATAGTGACATTAGATGTTAGGCTACATTATAGTGACATTAGTTAGTCTACATTATAGTGACATTAGATGTTAGACTACATTATAGTGACATTAGTTAGTCTACATTATAGTGACATTAGTTAGTCTACATTATAGTGACATTAGTTAGTCTACATTATAGTGACATTAGTTAGGTTACATTATAGTGACATTAGTTAGGCTACATTATAGTGACATTAGTTAGTCTACATTATAGTGACATTAGTTAGTCTACATTATAGTGACATTAGTTAGACTACATTATAGTGACATTAGTTAGACTACATTATAGTGACATTAGTTAGGTTACATTATAGTGACATTAGTTAGGTTACGTTATAGTGACATTAGTTAGTCTACATTATAGTGACATTAGATGTTAGACTACATTATAGTGACATTAGTTAGTCTACATTATAGTGACATTAGTTAGTCTACATTATAGTGACATTAGTTAGTCTACATTATAGTGACATTAGTTAGTCTACATTATAGTGACATTAGTTAGTCTACATTATAGTGACATTAGTTAGGTTACATTATAGTGACATTAGTTAGGCTACATTATAGTGACATTAGTTAGTCTACATTATAGTGACATTAGTTAGTCTACATTATAGTGACATTAGTTAGACTACATTATAGTGACATTAGTTAGACTACATTATAGTGACATTAGTTAGTCTACGTTATAGTGACATTAGTTAGGCTACATTATAGTGACATTAGTTAGTCTACATTATAGTGACATTAGTTAGGTTACGTTATAGTGACATTAGTTAGTCTACGTTATAGTGACATTAGTTAGGCTACATTATAGTGACATTAGATGTTAGACTACATTATAGTGACATTAGTTAGTCTACATTATAGTGACATTAGATGTTAGACTACATTATAGTGACATTAGTTAGTCTACATTATAGTGACATTAGTTAGGCTACATTATAGTGACATTAGTTAGTCTACATTATAGTGACATTAGTTAGTCTACATTATAGTGACATTAGTTAGACTACATTATAGTGACATTAGTTAGTCTACATTATAGTGACATTAGTTAGACTACATTATAATGACATTAGTTAGTCTACATTATAGTGACATTAGTTAGTCTACATTATAGTGACATTAGTTAGTCTACATTATAGTGACATTAGTTAGTCTACATTATAGTGACATTAGTTAGGCTACATTATGGTGACATTAGTTAGTCTACATTATAGTGACATTAGTTAGTCTACATTATAGTGACATTAGTTAGGCTACATTATAGTGACATTAGTTAGTCTACATTATAGTGACATTAGTTAGACTACATTATAGTGACATTAGTTAGGCTACATTATAGTGACATTAGTTAGTCTACATTATAGTGACATTAGTTAGGTTACGTTATAGTGACATTAGTTAGTCTACGTTATAGTGACATTAGTTAGACTACATTATAGTGACATTAGTTAGGTTACGTTATAGTGACATTAGTTAGTCTACATTATAGTGACATTAGTTAGGTTACGTTATAGTGACATTAGTTAGTCTACGTTATAGTGACATTAATTAGGCTACATTATAGTGACATTAGATGTTAGACTACATTATAGTGACATTAGTTAGTCTACATTATAGTGACATTAGATGTTAGACTACATTATAGTGACATTAGTTAGACTACATTATAGTGACATTAGTTAGACTACATTATAGTGACATTAGTTAGTCTACATTATAGTGACACTAGTTAGGTTACGTTATAGTGACATTAGTTAGTCTACATTATAGTGACATTAGTTAGGTTACGTTATAGTGACATTAGTTAGTCTACGTTATAGTGACATTAGTTAGGCTACATTATAGTGACATTAGATGTTAGACTACATTATAGTGACATTAGTTAGTCTACATTATAGTGACATTAGTTAGGCTACATTATAGTGACATTAGATGTTAGACTACATTATAGTGACATTAGTTAGTCTACATTATAGTGACATTAGTTAGACTACATTATAGTGACATTAGTTAGTCTACATTATAGTGACATTAGTTAGTCTACATTATAGTGACATTAGATGTTAGGCTACATTATAGTGACATTAGTTAGTCTACATTATAGTGACATTAGTTAGACTACATTATAGTGACATTAGTTAGTCTACATTATAGTGACATTAGTTAGTCTACATTATAGTGACATTAGTTAGGTTACGTTATAGTGACATTAGTTAGTCTACGTTATAGTGACATTAGTTAGGCTACATTATAGTGACATTAGATGTTAGACTACATTATAGTGACATTAGTTAGGCTACATTATAGTGACATTAGATGTTAGACTACATTATAGTGACATTAGTTAGTCTACATTATAGTGACATTAGATGTTAGACTACATTATAGTGACATTAGTTAGACTACATTATAGTGACATTAGTTAGACTACATTATAGTGACATTAGTTAGTCTACATTATAGTGACATTAGTTAGGTTACGTTATAGTGACATTAGTTAGTCTACATTATAGTGACATTAGTTAGGTTACGTTATAGTGACATTAGTTAGTCTACGTTATAGTGACATTAGTTAGGCTACATTATAGTGACATTAGATGTTAGACTACATTATAGTGACATTAGTTAGTCTACATTATAGTGACATTAGTTAGGCTACATTATAGTGACATTAGATGTTAGACTACATTATAGTGACATTAGTTAGTCTACATTATAGTGACATTACATGTTAGACTACATTATAGTGACATTAGTTAGACTACATTATAGTGACATTAGTTAGACTACATTATAGTGACATTAGTTAGTCTACATTATAGTGACATTAGATGTTAGACTACATTATAGTGACATTAGTTAGACTACATTATAGTGACATTAGTTAGTCTACATTATAGTGACATTAGATGTTAGACTACATTATAGTGACATTAGTTAGTCTACATTATAGTGACATTAGTTAGTCTACATTATAGTGACATTAGTTAGTCTACATTATAGTGACATTAGTTAGGCTACATTATAGTGACATTAGTTAGACTACATTATAGTGACATTAGTTAGGCTACATTATAGTGACATTAGTTAGGCTACATTATAGTGACATTAGTTAGTCTACATTATAGTGACATTAGATGTTAGGCTACATTATAGTGACATTAGTTAGTCTACATTATAGTGACATTATATGTTAGACTACATTATAGTGACATTAGTTAGTCTACATTATAGTGACATTAGTTAGTCTACATTATAGTGACATTAGTTAGGTTACATTATAGTGACATTAGTTAGGCTACATTATAGTGACATTAGTTAGTCTACATTATAGTGACATTAGTTAGTCTACATTATAGTGACATTAGTTAGACTACATTATAGTGACATTAGTTAGGTTATGTTATAGTGACATTAGTTAGGTTACGTTATAGTGACATTAGTTAGTCTACATTATAGTGACATTAGATGTTAGACTACATTATAGTGACATTAGTTAGTCTACATTATAGTGACATTAGTTAGTCTACATTATAGTGACATTAGTTAGTCTACATTATAGTGACATTAGTTAGTCTACATTATAGTGACATTAGTTAGTCTACATTATAGTGACATTAGTTAGGTTACATTATAGTGACATTAGTTAGGCTACATTATAGTGACATTAGTTAGTCTACATTATAGTGACATTAGTTAGTCTACATTATAGTGACATTAGTTAGACTACATTATAGTGACATTAGTTAGACTACATTATAGTGACATTAGTTAGTCTACGTTATAGTGACATTAGTTAGGCTACATTATAGTGACATTAGTTAGTCTACATTATAGTGACATTAGTTAGGTTACGTTATAGTGACATTAGTTAGTCTACGTTATAGTGACATTAGTTAGGCTACATTATAGTGACATTAGATGTTAGACTACATTATAGTGACATTAGTTAGTCTACATTATAGTGACATTAGATGTTAGACTACATTATAGTGACATTAGTTAGTCTACATTATAGTGACATTAGTTAGGCTACATTATAGTGACATTAGTTAGTCTACATTATAGTGACATTAGTTAGTCTACATTATAGTGACATTAGTTAGACTACATTATAGTGACATTAGTTAGTCTACATTATAGTGACATTAGTTAGACTACATTATAATGACATTAGTTAGTCTACATTATAGTGACATTAGTTAGTCTACATTATAGTGACATTAGTTAGTCTACATTATAGTGACATTAGTTAGTCTACATTATAGTGACATTAGTTAGGCTACATTATAGTGACATTAGTTAGTCTACATTATAGTGACATTAGTTAGTCTACATTATAGTGACATTAGTTAGGCTACATTATAGTGACATTAGTTAGTCTACATTATAGTGACATTAGTTAGTCTACATTATAGTGACATTAGTTAGGCTACATTATAGTGACATTAGTTAGTCTACATTATAGTGACATTAGTTAGGTTACGTTATAGTGACATTAGTTAGTCTACGTTATAGTGACATTAGTTAGACTACATTATAGTGACATTAGTTAGGTTACGTTATAGTGACATTAGTTAGTCTACATTATAGTGACATTAGTTAGGTTACGTTATAGTGACATTAGTTAGTCTACGTTATAGTGACATTAATTAGGCTACATTATAGTGACATTAGATGTTAGACTACATTATAGTGACATTAGTTAGTCTACATTATAGTGACATTAGATGTTAGACTACATTATAGTGACATTAGTTAGTCTACATTATAGTGACATTAGTTAGTCTACATTATAGTGACATTAGTTAGTCTACATTATAGTGACATTAGTTAGTCTACATTATAGTGACATTAGTTAGGTTACATTATAGTGACATTAGTTAGGCTACATTATAGTGACATTAGTTAGTCTACATTATAGTGACATTAGTTAAGTTACATTATAGTGACATTAGTTAGGCTACATTATAGTGACATTAGATGTTAGACTACATTATAGTGACATTAGTTAGACTACATTATAGTGACATTAGTTAGGCTACATTATAGTGACATTAGTTAGGCTACATTATAGTGCCATTAGATGTTAGGCTACATTATAGTGACATTAGTTAGTCTACATTATAGTGACATTAGATGTTAGACTACATTATAGTGACATTAGTTAGTCTACATTATAGTGACATTAGTTAGTCTACATTATAGTGACATTAGTTAGGCTACATTATAGTGACATTAGTTAGTCTACATTATAGTGACATTAGTTAGGTTACATTATAGTGACATTAGTTAGGCTACATTATAGTGACATTAGTTAGTCTACATTATAGTGACATTAGTTAGGTTACATTATAGTGACATTAGTTAGGCTACATTATAGTGACATTAGATGTTAGACTACATTATAGTGACATTAGTTAGACTACATTATAGTGACATTAGTTAGGCTACATTATAGTGACATTAGTTAGGCTACATTATAGTGCCATTAGATGTTAGGCTACATTATAGTGACATTAGTTAGTCTACATTATAGTGACATTAGATGTTAGACTACATTATAGTGACATTAGTTAGTCTACATTATAGTGACATTAGTTAGTCTACATTATAGTGACATTAGTTAGGCTACATTATAGTGACATTAGTTAGTCTACATTATAGTGACATTAGATGTTAGGCTACATTATAGTGACATTAGTTAGTCTACATTATAGTGACATTAGATGTTAGACTACATTATAGTGACATTAGTTAGTCTACATTATAGTGACATTAGTTAGTCTACATTATAGTGACATTAGTTAGTCTACATTATAGTGACATTAGTTAGTCTACATTATAGTGACATTAGTTAGGTTACATTATAGTGACATTAGTTAGGCTACATTATAGTGACAATAGTTAGTCTACATTATAGTGACATTAGTTAGTCTACATTATAGTGACATTAGTTAGACTACATTATAGTGACATTAGTTAGACTACATTATAGTGACATTAGTTAGGTTACATTATAGTGACATTAGTTAGGTTACGTTATAGTGACATTAGTTAGTCTACATTATAGTGACATTAGATGTTAGACTACATTATAGTGACATTAGTTAGTCTACATTATAGTGACATTAGTTAGTCTACATTATAGTGACATTAGTTAGTCTACATTATAGTGACATTAGTTAGTCTACATTATAGTGACATTAGTTAGGTTACATTATAGTGACATTAGTTAGGCTACATTATAGTGACATTAGTTAGTCTACATTATAGTGACATTAGTTAGTCTACATTATAGTGACATTAGTTAGACTACATTATAGTGACATTAGTTAGACTACATTATAGTGACATTAGTTAGTCTACGTTATAGTGACATTAGTTAGGCTACATTATAGTGACATTAGTTAGTCTACATTATAGTGACATTAGTTAGGTTACGTTATAGTGACATTAGTTAGTCTACGTTATAGTGACATTAGTTAGGCTACATTATAGTGACATTAGATGTTAGACTACATTATAGTGACATTAGTTAGTCTACATTATAGTGACATTAGATGTTAGACTACATTATAGTGACATTAGTTAGTCTACATTATAGTGACATTAGTTAGGCTACATTATAGTGACATTAGTTAGTCTACATTATAGTGACATTAGTTAGTCTACATTATAGTGACATTAGTTAGACTACATTATAGTGACATTAGTTAGTCTACATTATAGTGACATTAGTTAGACTACATTATAATGACATTAGTTAGTCTACATTATAGTGACATTAGTTAGTCTACATTATAGTGACATTAGTTAGTCTACATTATAGTGACATTAGTTAGTCTACATTATAGTGACATTAGTTAGGCTACATTATAGTGACATTAGTTAGTCTACATTATAGTGACATTAGTTAGTCTACATTATAGTGACATTAGTTAGGCTACATTATAGTGACATTAGTTAGTCTACATTATAGTGACATTAGTTAGTCTACATTATAGTGACATTAGTTAGGCTACATTATAGTGACATTAGTTAGTCTACATTATAGTGACATTAGTTAGGTTACGTTATAGTGACATTAGTTAGTCTACGTTATAGTGACATTAGTTAGACTACATTATAGTGACATTAGTTAGGTTACGTTATAGTGACATTAGTTAGTCTACATTATAGTGACATTAGTTAGGTTACGTTATAGTGACATTAGTTAGTCTACGTTATAGTGACATTAATTAGGCTACATTATAGTGACATTAGATGTTAGACTACATTATAGTGACATTAGTTAGTCTACATTATAGTGACATTAGATGTTAGACTACATTATAGTGACATTAGTTAGTCTACATTATAGTGACATTAGTTAGTCTACATTATAGTGACATTAGTTAGTCTACATTATAGTGACATTAGTTAGTCTACATTATAGTGACATTAGTTAGGTTACATTATAGTGACATTAGTTAGGCTACATTATAGTGACATTAGTTAGTCTACATTATAGTGACATTAGTTAAGTTACATTATAGTGACATTAGTTAGGCTACATTATAGTGACATTAGATGTTAGACTACATTATAGTGACATTAGTTAGACTACATTATAGTGACATTAGTTAGGCTACATTATAGTGACATTAGTTAGGCTACATTATAGTGCCATTAGATGTTAGGCTACATTATAGTGACATTAGTTAGTCTACATTATAGTGACATTAGATGTTAGACTACATTATAGTGACATTAGTTAGTCTACATTATAGTGACATTAGTTAGTCTACATTATAGTGACATTAGTTAGGCTACATTATAGTGACATTAGTTAGTCTACATTATAGTGACATTAGATGTTAGGCTACATTATAGTGACATTAGTTAGTCTACATTATAGTGACATTAGATGTTAGACTACATTATAGTGACATTAGTTAGTCTACATTATAGTGACATTAGTTAGTCTACATTATAGTGACATTAGTTAGTCTACATTATAGTGACATTAGTTAGGTTACATTATAGTGACATTAGTTAGGCTACATTATAGTGACATTAGTTAGTCTACATTATAGTGACATTAGTTAGTCTACATTATAGTGACATTAGTTAGACTACATTATAGTGACATTAGTTAGACTACATTATAGTGACATTAGTTAGGTTACATTATAGTGACATTAGTTAGGTTACGTTATAGTGACATTAGTTAGTCTACATTATAGTGACATTAGATGTTAGACTACATTATAGTGACATTAGTTAGTCTACATTATAGTGACATTAGTTAGTCTACATTATAGTGACATTAGTTAGTCTACATTATAGTGACATTAGTTAGTCTACATTATAGTGACATTAGTTAGTCTACATTATAGTGACATTAGTTAGGTTACATTATAGTGACATTAGTTAGGCTACATTATAGTGACATTAGTTAGTCTACATTATAGTGACATTAGTTAGTCTACATTATAGTGACATTAGTTAGACTACATTATAGTGACATTAGTTAGACTACATTATAGTGACATTAGTTAGTCTACGTTATAGTGACATTAGTTAGGCTACATTATAGTGACATTAGTTAGTCTACATTATAGTGACATTAGTTAGGTTACGTTATAGTGACATTAGTTAGTCTACGTTATAGTGACATTAGTTAGGCTACATTATAGTGACATTAGATGTTAGACTACATTATAGTGACATTAGTTAGTCTACATTATAGTGACATTAGATGTTAGACTACATTATAGTGACATTAGTTAGTCTACATTATAGTGACATTAGTTAGGCTACATTATAGTGACATTAGTTAGTCTACATTATAGTGACATTAGTTAGTCTACATTATAGTGACATTAGTTAGACTACATTATAGTGACATTAGTTAGTCTACATTATAGTGACATTAGTTAGACTACATTATAATGACATTAGTTAGTCTACATTATAGTGACATTAGTTAGTCTACATTATAGTGACATTAGTTAGTCTACATTATAGTGACATTAGTTAGTCTACATTATAGTGACATTAGTTAGGCTACATTATGGTGACATTAGTTAGTCTACATTATAGTGACATTAGTTAGTCTACATTATAGTGACATTAGTTAGGCTACATTATAGTGACATTAGTTAGTCTACATTATAGTGACATTAGTTAGACTACATTATAGTGACATTAGTTAGGCTACATTATAGTGACATTAGTTAGTCTACATTATAGTGACATTAGTTAGGTTACGTTATAGTGACATTAGTTAGTCTACGTTATAGTGACATTAGTTAGACTACATTATAGTGACATTAGTTAGGTTACGTTATAGTGACATTAGTTAGTCTACATTATAGTGACATTAGTTAGGTTACGTTATAGTGACATTAGTTAGTCTACGTTATAGTGACATTAATTAGGCTACATTATAGTGACATTAGATGTTAGACTACATTATAGTGACATTAGTTAGTCTACATTATAGTGACATTAGATGTTAGACTACATTATAGTGACATTAGTTAGACTACATTATAGTGACATTAGTTAGACTACATTATAGTGACATTAGTTAGTCTACATTATAGTGACACTAGTTAGGTTACGTTATAGTGACATTAGTTAGTCTACATTATAGTGACATTAGTTAGGTTACGTTATAGTGACATTAGTTAGTCTACGTTATAGTGACATTAGTTAGGCTACATTATAGTGACATTAGATGTTAGACTACATTATAGTGACATTAGTTAGTCTACATTATAGTGACATTAGTTAGGCTACATTATAGTGACATTAGATGTTAGACTACATTATAGTGACATTAGTTAGTCTACATTATAGTGACATTAGTTAGACTACATTATAGTGACATTAGTTAGTCTACATTATAGTGACATTAGTTAGTCTACATTATAGTGACATTAGATGTTAGGCTACATTATAGTGACATTAGTTAGTCTACATTATAGTGACATTAGTTAGACTACATTATAGTGACATTAGTTAGTCTACATTATAGTGACATTAGTTAGTCTACATTATAGTGACATTAGTTAGGTTACGTTATAGTGACATTAGTTAGTCTACGTTATAGTGACATTAGTTAGGCTACATTATAGTGACATTAGATGTTAGACTACATTATAGTGACATTAGTTAGTCTACATTATAGTGACATTAGTTAGGCTACATTATAGTGACATTAGATGTTAGACTACATTATAGTGACATTAGTTAGTCTACATTATAGTGACATTAGATGTTAGACTACATTATAGTGACATTAGTTAGACTACATTATAGTGACATTAGTTAGACTACATTATAGTGACATTAGTTAGTCTACATTATAGTGACATTAGTTAGGTTACGTTATAGTGACATTAGTTAGTCTACATTATAGTGACATTAGTTAGGTTACGTTATAGTGACATTAGTTAGTCTACGTTATAGTGACATTAGTTAGGCTACATTATAGTGACATTAGATGTTAGACTACATTATAGTGACATTAGTTAGTCTACATTATAGTGACATTAGTTAGGCTACATTATAGTGACATTAGATGTTAGACTACATTATAGTGACATTAGTTAGTCTACATTATAGTGACATTACATGTTAGACTACATTATAGTGACATTAGTTAGACTACATTATAGTGACATTAGTTAGACTACATTATAGTGACATTAGTTAGTCTACATTATAGTGACATTAGATGTTAGACTACATTATAGTGACATTAGTTAGACTACATTATAGTGACATTAGTTAGTCTACATTATAGTGACATTAGATGTTAGACTACATTATAGTGACATTAGTTAGTCTACATTATAGTGACATTAGTTAGTCTACATTATAGTGACATTAGTTAGTCTACATTATAGTGACATTAGTTAGGCTACATTATAGTGACATTAGTTAGACTACATTATAGTGACATTAGTTAGGCTACATTATAGTGACATTAGTTAGGCTACATTATAGTGACATTAGTTAGTCTACATTATAGTGACATTAGATGTTAGGCTACATTATAGTGACATTAGTTAGTCTACATTATAGTGACATTATATGTTAGACTACATTATAGTGACATTAGTTAGTCTACATTATAGTGACATTAGTTAGTCTACATTATAGTGACATTAGTTAGGTTACATTATAGTGACATTAGTTAGGCTACATTATAGTGACATTAGTTAGTCTACATTATAGTGACATTAGTTAGTCTACATTATAGTGACATTAGTTAGACTACATTATAGTGACATTAGTTAGGTTATGTTATAGTGACATTAGTTAGGCTACATTATAGTGACAATAGTTAGTCTACATTATAGTGACATTAGTTAGGTTACGTTATAGTGACATTAGTTAGTCTACGTTATAGTGACATTAGTTAGGCTACATTATAGTGACATTAGATGTTAGACTACATTATAGTGACATTAGTTAGTCTACATTATAGTGACATTAGATGTTAGACTACATTATAGTGACATTAGTTAGTCTACATTATAGTGACATTAGTTAGGCTACATTATAGTGACATTAGTTAGTCTACATTATAGTGACATTAGTTAGTCTACATTATAGTGACATTAGTTAGACTACATTATAGTGACATTAGTTAGTCTACATTATAGTGACATTAGTTAGACTACATTATAGTGACATTAGTTAGGTTACATTATAGTGACATTAGTTAGGTTACGTTATAGTGACATTAGTTAGACTACGTTATAGTGACATTAGTTAGGCTACATTATAGTGACATTAGTTAGGCTACATTATAGTGACATTAGATGTTAGACTACATTATAGTGACATTAGTTAGTCTACATTATAGTGACATTAGTTAGGCTACATTATAGTGACATTAGTTAGGCTACATTATAGTGACATTAGTTAGTCTACATTATAGTGACATTAGTTAGGCTACATTATAGTGACATTAGTTAGTCTACATTATAGTGACATTAGTTAGGCTACATTATAGTGACATTAGATGTTAGACTACATTATAGTGACATTAGTTAGACTACATTATAGTGACATTAGTTAGACTACATTATAGTGACATTAGTTAGTCTACATTATAGTGACATTAGATGTTAGACTACATTATAGTGACATTAGATGTTAGACTACATTATAGTGACATTAGTTAGACTACATTATAGTGACATTAGTTAGTCTACATTATAGTGACATTAGATGTTAGACTACATTATAGTGACATTAGTTAGTCTACATTATAGTGACATTAGTTAGTCTACATTATAGTGACATTAGTTAGTCTACATTATAGTGACATTAGTTAGGCTACATTATAGTGACATTAGTTAGACTACATTATAGTGACATTAGATGTTAGGCTACATTATAGTGACATTAGTTAGGCTACATTATAGTGACATTAGTTAGGCTACATTATAGTGACATTAGTTAGTCTACATTATAGTGACATTAGTTAGTCTACATTATAGTGACATTAGATGTTAGGCTACATTATAGTGACATTAGTTAGTCTACATTATAGTGACATTATATGTTAGACTACATTATAGTGACATTAGTTAGTCTACATTATAGTGACATTAGTTAGTCTACATTATAGTGACATTAGTTAGGTTACATTATAGTGACATTAGTTAGGCTACATTATAGTGACATTAGTTAGTCTACATTATAGTGACATTAGTTAGTCTACATTATAGTGACATTAGTTAGACTACATTATAGTGACATTAGTTAGGTTATGTTATAGTGACATTAGTTAGGCTACATTATAGTGACAATAGTTAGTCTACATTATAGTGACATTAGTTAGGTTACGTTATAGTGACAATAGTTAGTCTACATTATAGTGACATTAGTTAGGTTACGTTATAGTGACATTAGTTAGTCTACGTTATAGTGACATTAGTTAGGCTACATTATAGTGACATTAGATGTTAGACTACATTATAGTGACATTAGTTAGTCTACATTATAGTGACATTAGATGTTAGACTACATTATAGTGACATTAGTTAGTCTACATTATAGTGACATTAGTTAGGCTACATTATAGTGACATTAGTTAGTCTACATTATAGTGACATTAGTTAGTCTACATTATAGTGACATTAGTTAGACTACATTATAGTGACATTAGTTAGTCTACATTATAGTGACATTAGTTAGACTACATTATAGTGACATTAGTTAGGTTACATTATAGTGACATTAGTTAGGTTACGTTATAGTGACATTAGTTAGACTACGTTATAGTGACATTAGTTAGGCTACATTATAGTGACATTAGTTAGGCTACATTATAGTGACATTAGATGTTAGACTACATTATAGTGACATTAGTTAGTCTACATTATAGTGACATTAGTTAGGCTACATTATAGTGACATTAGTTAGGCTACATTATAGTGACATTAGTTAGTCTACATTATAGTGACATTAGTTAGGCTACATTATAGTGACATTAGTTAGTCTACATTATAGTGACATTAGTTAGGCTACATTATAGTGACATTAGATGTTAGACTACATTATAGTGACATTAGTTAGACTACATTATAGTGACATTAGTTAGACTACATTATAGTGACATTAGTTAGTCTACATTATAGTGACATTAGATGTTAGACTACATTATAGTGACATTAGATGTTAGACTACATTATAGTGACATTAGTTAGACTACATTATAGTGACATTAGTTAGTCTACATTATAGTGACATTAGATGTTAGACTACATTATAGTGACATTAGTTAGTCTACATTATAGTGACATTAGTTAGTCTACATTATAGTGACATTAGTTAGTCTACATTATAGTGACATTAGTTAGGCTACATTATAGTGACATTAGTTAGACTACATTATAGTGACATTAGATGTTAGGCTACATTATAGTGACATTAGTTAGGCTACATTATAGTGACATTAGTTAGGCTACATTATAGTGACATTAGTTAGTCTACATTATAGTGACATTAGTTAGTCTACATTATAGTGACATTAGATGTTAGGCTACATTATAGTGACATTAGTTAGTCTACATTATAGTGACATTATATGTTAGACTACATTATAGTGACATTAGTTAGTCTACATTATAGTGACATTAGTTAGTCTACATTATAGTGACATTAGTTAGGTTACATTATAGTGACATTAGTTAGGCTACATTATAGTGACATTAGTTAGTCTACATTATAGTGACATTAGTTAGTCTACATTATAGTGACATTAGTTAGACTACATTATAGTGACATTAGTTAGGTTATGTTATAGTGACATTAGTTAGGCTACATTATAGTGACAATAGTTAGTCTACATTATAGTGACATTAGTTAGGTTACGTTATAGTGACATTAGTTAGTCTACGTTATAGTGACATTAGTTAGGCTACATTATAGTGACATTAGATGTTAGACTACATTATAGTGACATTAGTTAGTCTACATTATAGTGACATTAGATGTTAGACTACATTATAGTGACATTAGTTAGTCTACATTATAGTGACATTAGTTAGGCTACATTATAGTGACATTAGTTAGTCTACATTATAGTGACATTAGTTAGTCTACATTATAGTGACATTAGTTAGACTACATTATAGTGACATTAGTTAGTCTACATTATAGTGACATTAGTTAGGTTACGTTATAGTGACATTAGTTAGACTACGTTATAGTGACATTAGTTAGTCTACATTATAGTGACATTAGTTAGGCTACATTATAGTGACATTAGTTAGGTTACATTATAGTGACATTAGTTAGGCTACATAGAAGATAATGGATTTGATAAACTAGTGCCCGAGTTTGTTAATACCTGATACTATGATTGTTTCCTAATTGCATTCATTTTTACTGGCGAATGATGTAATACGTCTCCTGCCTTATAAAATATATTTGGCATAATCAATAACAGATTTCAGTTCAAGCTTGCTATTTGTATGCCAGGGTAACCAGATCTCACCTAACCACATGTGGGGCAAAGAGTATGTTTGTGTGGGACACATTACCAAGGCTGAGAGGTCGTCTACGATTTAGATATAATGTCTATCTAACTTAAATAATAAACATTTCTATTCTGCCCCTTATCTTGTAACATCTCTATGTTTTAATGCCTGAATGCATCCAGAGATCACCACATCTCTTTTTGAGACTTACATGAACTGTGGCGCTTCATTTCGTATCCCCCTTGTGTGAAATTGAAAAATAATGAGAATCACTTTCAGCCGTCTTTTAAATACTTCTAAGTAGTTTCACAGTCTTTCTTGTAGCTGCTCTTCCTTTTTTTGTGGTAGTTTCCATCATATTCCTCCTAAATCTGCATAGATTGTGACTGCAGTGGTTTGACTTTTGAAAACTAGAGCCAATGAAAATGTGGGACATCGTCTCAATATGTGCGACGTGGGACATGGGATAAAAATGCTATGCAGTCCCTCGTTAAGTGGGAAACCTTGTCACCCTATTTTTATGCACACTTTAGAAATACAATTCAAAGACGCCGTAGTGGAAACAATTTTTAAGATGACTGAATAATAATAATAATAATTTCTCGTCAGATTTCTGATGAGCTGTAAATAGTTATTTGTTGGTCTGGAGGCTGTAGGTCATTATTTGTAATTAGTTACACCTACAATAATTAAACACACCCTGTCACTGCCAGCTGGTCTGTCCTCCAGCATACCCTGCCCTGAAACTAGACGCCTATTACGTCCTACATTTCAGTTACAAAGGAGAATTATATGTCATCACTAGTGCAACATCTTATTTAATGTGCATACAGTATAACTGGATATTAATTGCATTTTATTTGCAGTCTGCAGGTGGTTTTCTTCATGGTCAAACTCTGTGAGAAGCTTTAGTGGGCAGGAGGCCAGACGATCACTGTTGATGTATGTAGAGGAGCCGAGGACGCACTGAATCTTTCACCTGGATGCCAGGTAAGCTTGAGAATAACTGTTAAGGGCCCCTAATTGATTTAAAACTACATAGTGAACTAAACTACGCCTTACTGACATAACTGAACTGAATTAAAATATATTAGGGATGTGGAGGTAGAAGGAAGCCATGATGTCCAGCTAAAGCTGCATGCTAACTCTCATCTCCGTTGTCAAATGGGCCGACGCTACAACTTTAGAGCACCCATATACTGACATTTATGTTAAATGCATTGGCATCCCGATGGAGCTGACCATGGATGTATGAAGAGAACGGAGCTGACGGGAGAGCTGGAGACCACCTCGGAGAAGTTAGAGGAAGTACACATGTGTAACTACGTCCGGTTTTCAAAATAAGGTGTTAACAAAGGGAACTGTATATACAAAATATATATATGGAAATAAAATAAAGATTGATTGGATAATATTCACCAGATGTATAAAACAGTACATGTCCCTTATAAATTCAAAAGAAAATGCCACTAATTTGTGAGGGAAATGTCTTTATTCTTTGATATTTGGGTTGCTGGATAAAAAATGTAATGAATACTTCCTGACAATGACTGATATATTTGACTTCAGGACATCTCTGACTACATACATGCTGAAAATCAAACATTATTACTTGATTCATTTAGAGATTTTCCAAAGTAAAAGTCCCTAGAAGTGTATGATTCAACTTTTTCCCATGGTCTAGTGTAAAAAAAGTTAACAAAAATCACAATAAATCGTAATATTGAATCGCAATACATGTTGAATCGGCACCCAAGTATCGTGATAGTATTGAATCAGGAGATAGGTGTATTCTCCCAGCCCTATCAGGGATAATGCCAAACAAGGGTCATAAATAAGTTGTATTTAAACTACCAGAGTATTTTCTTTTGGTATCTGAATGTAATCCGCAGGACTCTGAACAAAGACACATCTTTATCACTTTTAATTTAGGGCTGGGTGATTAACCTAAATTTGACCAAATTAACAATTACTTTATGACTCTCTAACCAAGCTAATTTAAGTCTAATCTCACAATCCCTGTCAGTCAGCGTACGGTTGCATCATTGGTGTGTGTTCAGTCCAAACAGAGGAAGTTGGGTTGGTGTTGAAGCATTAACAGGAAGACCTGATCTAACCCTGATAGAGGAAATGACTCAAATATTGAAGAAATTGCAGCTGCGTGTTTGCGTGCAGACGAAGAATATAGAAAAAAAGATGGTGACGTTTGTGTGGCCAAAACTAAGCTAAATCTAAATACTGTTGAAAAATAGCTGTGGTTTAGAGAGGAAGCACAAAGACGTATGCACATCCAAGAGAAATGAGCATTGCAGACTTTACCAGAGCATATTTCAGACACAAAGTCTATTAAACAATCTTTTAGAGTTGCACCAATTTGTTGATTAATCGATCGACAGAAAATGAATGAGCCCTATTTTTACTCAGATTTTCTGTCAGACTGTCACTGATGTCTATTATTTTTCTTAATGTGTGTCCTCATTTTTTATCTGCAAAATTAAAAACTACCTGTGGTCCCTGACACCTCCAGAGGTGGTTTGGCCGATTGGATCACAATCCGTCCTCAATGCATTTCAGGTGCATTTACATCTGTACTGTCATGTGGTCAAGCACTATCAGATTACAATCCAATCACCCAAATCACATTTTAATGCCAGGTGTAAAGGGCATCAAAGTACTGGACAAATTAAACCTGATGATGACAAAAGACGAAAAGTCAGGGGATCACCAAAGTTATTACAATTCATTCTGAGGGGAACATGAACATCTGAACTAAATGTCGTGTCCATCCAGCCAACAGTTGTTGAGATATTTCACTCGAAACCACAAACATCAACAACATGGTGGTGCAAGAGGAAAAGTCATGAGATCGGCAAAGTCACTAGGATTCATCGTCTGGGAGCCATGAATGTCTCAACAAGATTTTATGACAATCCAACAGTAGAGATATTTCAGTCTGGACTAAAGTGACGGACGAACCAACCAACCGACAGACTGACGTTGCCATCCTTAGAGCCACGTCGCTGGTGGACAAACTGTGTAAGGGCGACTGTAAAAACATCAAAACATTAAACATATCTTTGACATTTCTGTACAGCAATTTCTTGTATCGTCTGTGTAAGGGACAGTGAGGCAACAAGGAAACGGGAGTTGTTGAAGTAATTGGGCTTTTTATTCAGCCAAAAAATAACAAAACATTATAAACCAATCATTGAATACCTAGGTCTATAAAAGAGGATAAAGCAATATAACAATACTTATTCTCACTATTAAACAAGATGTTAACTGAACAAAACTAACCTCCACAATGACACATGAGGGCAGATATATGTAGGGGCTTGGCCAAACCAAATAGCAAACAAAGGGGTAACCAAGATGGACACTAACTATAATGAAATACTAAGCAGAACTAACTAAACCCAAATCCCCCCCATGACATGGCAGCACTTGGTTTGGCCCAACGAGCTGACTCCAGGATCCAAGAGTCCTCAGCCTTCAGCCACGCCCCTATCTCCACCAGGAAGTCAGCTCCCCCAACAGCCAACTCAAACAAAGGAACAAGTGATTAATATAACAAATAATAATATGTGTAACCTCACAGTGTTAATGTGTGAATCTAAACTATATAAGGTTAAACACAAATAAAAACAACGATGTGATGTTAATTGTTCAGGTGTAGTTGGCTGCAAATTAAATGAACCTGTGTAGGTAGTAAACTAATGAGATGAGAGAGTGTGAACCGGAATGATATTACCCTGTGTGGCTGTGACCATCACAGTCTGATACAAACAACAATAAACAGTATCTGTGATTATAAGCTGATAATATCGGTCATGTCGATTAGGGATGGAAAAAAAAATTGATTCCCCTATGTATCGCGTTTTTTTTTTAATACAATTTTGAAATAGATTTTTTAATGCCAGAATCGATATATTTGCTTCATTTGAGTCTATGTGGAGATAGAAGGAAGTTCCCCCTTTATTGTTGTAGTTGTAACAAACCAGAAGGTATAAAACGTTGGAGGGTCTGCGTGGATACGACCTGCACTCTCCGATTTTAAATCCAAAGTGGTAAACACTACACATCCAGTAAAGTATGGAAACAATTTGTCTTTCACACATTGCAGGAAGAGCAGAGCTAGACATCATGGCTCACAAATGAGTGGTATTTTCTTTTTAATTTATAAGGGACATGTAACGTTTTATACCTCTGGTGAATATAATCGCTGTGGTTTGTTTTGGTTGACTGATACGGAACGGATATGACGTCACGTTACTCAGACTACAACAATAAACACGGTAACTTCCTTCTACCTCCACATAGACTCAAATGAAGCAATATTTAGATTCTGGCATTAAAAAATATATATCAAATTTGTAAAAAAAAAGAATACATGAATAAATTTTTTTCCCACCCCTAATGGCCGTACATTTGGTAACTGTGATAAAGTCCTGTCTGGTGGTTCCTCAGGGCTCCTGTGGTTTGTTGACTGTGGCGTAGAGAGGGTTCTCTGAAGACGGTTGGTTGACAGTAGAGTCGGTTGGACG
Organism: Sebastes fasciatus; assembly: GCF_043250625.1. Taxonomy (NCBI): domain Eukaryota; kingdom Metazoa; phylum Chordata; class Actinopteri; order Perciformes; family Sebastidae; genus Sebastes; species Sebastes fasciatus. Next base: position 37,292,345 of record NC_133795.1, on the reverse strand, counting down.
GTGGCTGTCCTTCACAGTAGAATATTCACACATAGAGGAACTGGGTTTGGTGGTCAGCGCCTCACCACCAGCTTCGCCAGAGCAGTGAGGAAAGTTGATGGTAGAGTAATGCATTGAGGCAGAGGGGTTTGTGGGAAAGTTGGCGGTGTCATAAATATTGTCCATTGCAGGTCCTGAATCTGGTTCCTGGGGGCGCACCCGTAGCTCCTCGTACATATATTCCTTCAGGGAAGAAAGGAAAATACAGTCTGAACAGCTCTTATCCAAACCACACAATAAGCACTAACCAAACTAATGGTCAACATTGAACACAAATTACAAACAGAATATTAGTTGCAGACATTCATTCCTAGAGATAACATCAGTGTACAAAGCCAGCAGGAAGTGATTTAATAGATGTCTCCAACAAAATAAAATAAAAAAACAATGTACTTTTTCCAAGTTTAACATAACTTTATTTGAGATCTGTACATTTCAGTTTCATAAATCAAATAATAACTTAACAGAAATGTGTTAGACTTTACACTATTATACTTCTACGTTGTAAAAACGAGATCAGTTTACCAGGCCTGCATAAAATATTATAATTAGGGCTGTCAAAGTTTACGCAAATATGTTTTATCCGCACTAATTTCTTTAACGCATTAATGCAAATTGTGATTTTGAGGTTGTAGCGGCTCAGTTTTACAGCTAGAGTGTCGATATTGGTATCATATGAAACTAGAAAACCTAATGAATCCATTGGTACCAGCTTGTCAGGAAGGAGGTTAAATAACGCTCCAAACTTGCGCTAAACTTTGGTGAGGAAAAACTGTCATGTCCATTTTCAAAGGGGTCCCTTGACCTCTGACCTCCAGATATGTGAATGTAAATGGGTTCTAAGGGTACCCACGAGTCTCCCCTTTACAGACATGCCCACTTTATGATAATCACATGCAGTTTGGGAGAAGTCATAGTCAAGTCAGCACACTGACACACTGACAGCTGTTGTTGCCTGTTGGGCTGCAGTTTGCCATGTTATGATTTGAGCATATTTCTTATGCTAAATGCAGTACCTGTGAGGGTTTCTGTAAAATATTTATCATTGTTTTGTGTTGTTAATTGATTTACAATAATAAATATATATATATACATTTGCATAAAGCAGCATATTTGTCCACTCCCATGTTGATAAGAGTATTAAATACTTCAAATCTCCCTTTAAGGTACATTTTGAACAGATAAAAAATGTGTAATTCATTTGCAATTAATCACAATGAACTATTTTAATTGATTGACAGCCCTATTTTGTATATTAGGTATCCTCCTGGGTTTTATGTATTTTGCCAACTCAGAATATGGATTCTGTTCAGAGGCCTTCTCGAGTGTTTCAGTTGGCTGTCAGAGGTGGTGATGCACCTGAACCTGAATCTAAATCCCTCGACTTTTTTCTTGTATTTGCAACCAAAATACTTTAATGTCTGGCATCATTTGGGTATGAGTAATCTAACTATTGCTCAATGTTTCTAGCTATACTGTACCACCACACACACACACACACAAAGACATACAATTATATTAGGGCCGTCAAATGATTGAAATAGTATCATAAAGTGGGCATGTCTGTAAAGGGGAGACTCGTGGGTACCTATAGAACCCATTTTCATTCACATATCTGGAGGTCAGAGGTCAAGGGTCCCCTTTGAAAATGGCCTTGCCAGTTTTTCCTCGCCAAGATTTAGCGCAGGTTTGGAGCGTCATTTAGCATTAGTTATTCATTTAGCTAGCATGACAGGGGGTTCCTTACATTTTCTAGTTTCATATGATACCAGTGTCTTCACTCTAGTTTTACAACCTCCAAAATATCGATTGTGTTAATGCGGTAAAGAAAATAGTGGCGTTAAAACTAATTTGTGCACTGACCTCTGTGTTGTGTTGTGCTGCTGCTGCTGCTGCTGCATTTCTTTTGTTTTTTGAATGTCCTGGCAGAAAGAAACAGAAGAGAACAAAAAGTAACGGACATGAAGTTGATTAATTTCACCACTTCTCATCAAATTGAGACACAGTTGCCTCTCTATCTACCTAATTTACAACCAGTGCCTGCTCTGCTGTCCAGTTAAGAACTAACAGAGTTCCACTGGTTGATGATTTTATATTTTCCAGTTTGGTTTCATTGAGTCAGACTTAACCACCACTGTGTATCCCCAGAAATGAGCAAAGATGAAAGCAAGAAAACAAATCAACTTCCAGACATAAAAAGTAAAGTCTAGTCCTGTACGTCTGCTTTGCTTCACATCCGTGCAGGATGGAGATGTCGTCAATGTGGTTTTGTGTGTACTATATGTGCATGTTTCGTGTTGTGCAAACCGGTAATAAGCGCCTTACGTTTGTAGATAAGGATCCCAATGAGCACCAACAGCAGCAGCAGTGCAGCCACACAGACGATCACAATAATGACGACCGGAACTGCTGCTGGTGAATTGCTGACTGAAAGCAAACAAACGTGAATTAAAGTTGTACATCAAAGAATACACAAATGAACGTCTCATCAAAAGAAAGAAAAAAAATAAAAATGTAAATAAGTTATAGCGCTGGACCATTCATCTATCTCCTGATTCAATACTATCACGATACTTGGGGGCTGATTCAGTATGTATTGAAGTATTGCGATCTGATATTAGGATTAATTGTGATTTTTGTGAACCTTTTTAACACTAGACCGTGGGGAGAAAGTTCAATCATACACTTTTAGGGACTTTTACTTTGGAAAATATCTAAATTAATCCAGTAAAAATGATTTTCAGCATGTATGTAATCAGAGTTGTCCTGAAGTCAAATATATCAGTCAGATAAAAGAATAGATACATTTCCCTCACTAATTAGTGGTATTTTCTTTTTAATTTATAAGGGATCAATATATATATATATAGAGAGAGCCCGCTGGTCGGACGGCTGGCTACTTAGCTAGCTTAGCTTAGCTTAACACAGAAAATGAGCTGAACAAAGTTGTCGATCATCTGGGGATAGCACTGTGCTTTCCTACGCTGTGACAAGAGTGTGTGGATGAAGCATTAAGTTGTTCATTTTTACTCATTTAGTGTCCAGCTAGTTAGCTAGCTACCTTGCTAATTCCACCATGCTACAGAAATTGAGCCCAACAGCGGACAGCGCCTGGTCACGGGCACTCAGCCTCACTCCTCGCCGCTAGGAAACTACTTCACGGGGAGGAGACTGTGTGCAGGGTTTTACCTGCATAGAGAATTACCAGGCGGTCGCCTCCGTTAAATTTCGCCCCGCCTCCAGCTCGCGACAAAACTCTTCATGGAAAACACTATTTTCTAACAAGCATTGCACTTGATGGATTTTAGTCATTTGTAAGTGCATGTGCGGCATTACGTCATTGTGTTGGCGCTGTAACAAACAGCACAGTGAACCAGAGAAGCCGCTGAGAGGAAGAAACGAGCCGTCTGTTTTGGTTTTCGGTCGGATCGCTGCAAAGCGGGAGCAGCAGTGTTACCGCTGGTAACGTTTTCACCACCACAGCAAAAAAAACCCTACAGTAAACAAAAGCTGCTTCATCCGCCAATATTATTTTTAGGCCAAATCGCCCAGCCCTAGTCCCACTGGTTAATGTTACAGTAACTTTCTCAACTAACACTCGCGATCCTGTTGGTTGTCTCTTTTGAGTATACACACCAGTAGGCTATGTGAGACTCTGTCCAATCGTAGGAGACTTTGTTAAGTTAGTAATAGTATCTGTAAACAGACAGACAGCGTTTCCTATCAGTGACGGTATTTAACAACATATTTCAGAGACATCTTAATTCTCTGTGTGAGTAAATCAAAGTGTCAGATATGAGCTTCTCACCTTCAACCTTCAGTGTTATTTTTCTGAGTGCAGCTCGGTTACATCCTCCTTTACGTTCCACTCCACACCAGTAGACACCAGCATGCTGTGAGGACACATTACTGATGGACATGGTGAAGCTACTGTTGCTTTCTGTGAGAGTGAACGTCCCGTTTGACCTCAGAGAAGATCTAGTTGATACAATATCCTCACAGATTGATCCGTTGTCTCTGCAGAAAAACTTGACTTTGGACTTTCCTTTGTAACGACATGAGATGGTGGTATTAGCTGTTCTGTATGCAGTTTGAATGAATGGTTCCTGGCATTCATTTTTCTCTGCAAATAAAAAACATGTAGAATGTAAGTAAGTAGGCTTTATTTCTATAGCAACTTAGAAACCAGAATTACAGTGTGCTGCACTGGTGCACAGAAAATACAAAACCATGGTCAAACAGAGAGAAATATAAAACAAAATATAATAAAAACAACATAAAGCCATTGGAGTATAAGAAAGTGGTACCAAACAATACATTTCTGATATCTGAGGTATTGTATTTGTTATCATCCATCTATGGCTTGATGTGTACCTCAAAGACATAGGCTCTGAAAATGTGATTAATCACATGTGCATTGTGTTGTTGTATTTTATGTAGGGCTGTCAATCGATTAAAATACTTAATCGTGATTAATTGCATGATTGTCCACAGCTAATTGCAATTAATCGCACATTTTGTATCTATTCAAAATGTCAAGTATTTAATACTTGATTTAATACTTGAGGTCAGAGGTCAAGGGACCCCTTTGACAACGGCCATGACAGGTTTTCTTATTGTCAAAATTTAGCTTAAGTTTAGAGCATCATTTAGTTAACAAGCTAGTATGACATGGTTGGTACCAATGGATTCATTATGTTTTTCTAGTTTTATATGATGCCAGTATCTTCACTCTAGCTTTAAAACTGAGCTGCTACAACCTCTGAAATATCAACAGCCTGTCAGATATTTAAGAGGTTGATTCAAAATTGCAAGCCTTAAATAATTAGTGACGTTAAAACAAATTTGCCTTAACCCTTTATTATTGAGTTAACTTTAACAGCCCAAATGTTAAGTTATAATTTTTATGATTACTTGTTTTATTTATGTTTTCTTAGTTTGACCAAGTTTTAATTTTGAGTTTATGTAAAAACACATTAATAGTGAGTGTCTCTTACCATTTTCCAGTTGTAGTTTCACTGTGTCACGTTTTGATCCTTGAAACATACACGGGTATTCACCAGAGTCGTTGTGTTGAAGTCGTCTGATGGTCACCTTGAGTTTTTTATTTTTTGTATCATGGTACAGGGAAAACCTGTCTTTTGTCTCCCACACATCGGTCTTATTACTCCGTATGGAGGAAAACCTGCCTTCATTCTCCCACACATCGGTCTTATTACTCCGTACGGAGTAATAGGAAAACCTGTCATGGCCGCTGGTATCAAGTATTAAATCAAGTATTAAATTCTTGACAAGTATTAAATACTTGACAATATTTGTATATGTTTCATTTGTTTCAGGATATTTGCAGGTGAATTCAACCCATCCTTCTCTGCATCCCTTCACTTCAGAATGGGCCTGACAACCTGTAGATCAGACAAAGACAAAAGGTCACATCATGTCAGAAACAATTAGAAGGACTGTAGTAATCTGAATCAGCTCTGTATCAATACAACCTACACTTTATACATCAGTAGGTCAGAGTAGAGGATGAGCCCTGCTATAACATCAACTGTAATGTAGGGCTGTCAATCAATTAAAATATTTCATCGCAAATTAATCACACATTTTTTATCTGTTCAAAATGTACCTTAAAGGGAGATTTGTCAAGTATTTAATACTCTTATCAACATGGGAGTGGACAAATATGCTGCTTTTAGCAAATGTGTGTATATATTTATTATTGGAAATTAATTAACAACACAAAACAATGACAGATATTGTCCAGAAACCCTCACAGGTACTGCATTTAGCATAAAACAATATGCTCAAATCATAACATGACAAACTGCAGCCCAACAGGCAACAACAACTGTCAGTGTGTCAGTGTGCTGACTTGACTATGACTTGCCCCAAAACTGCATGTGATTATCATAAAGTGGACATGTCTGTAAAGGGGAGACTCGTGGGTACCCATAGAACCCATTTATATTCACATATCTGGAGGTCAGAGGTCAAGGGACCCCTTTGAAAATGGCCATGACAGTTTTTTCTCAACAAAATTTAGCGTAAGTTTGGAGCGTTATTTAACTTCCATTAACACGGTTGGTACCGATGGATTCTTTTGGTTTTCTAGTTTCATATGATACCAGTATCTCCACTCTAGCTTTAAAACTGAGCCGCTACAAACAAAAAATTGCGTTAATGCGTTAAATAAATTACGGCGTTAAAACAAATTTGCGTTAACGTGTTATCATCACGTTAACTTTGACAGCCCTAGTTATTATATTACAATAACGCCGTAGAAAACTATCCTGTTGTTATATTTCGAGCTATGTCTGTCTAAGCCAGTCAGTGTTGGGTAACTATAACTAACCAAATTAGTAGGGCTGGGTCATGATTTTAGATTTTTCGAACATGTATTTAAAAGTGTTCTTTAACCTTGTTGGTTTTAGTCTGTGAACCAGTGCTGCAGTAACACTGCTACTGTGACCGACCACACCACAGGATGTATGAAAACTGGTTAATTTCTTTGAACAGTTATCTATCAGATCTGTAATATCAGAAGTCAGACAGCAGTAATATTTTACCTGTAATCAGAGAGAGGAAGAGCAGAAGAAAGTTCCTCATTGTGTTGATCTTGGATGCTGAAATCATTTCTCCGTTCCTCTTTTCATCTGTTGGTGGCTATTCAGCGTCTGCACAGTCGAGTTTCCACAGATAACATTTCAGGTTGCTTAAAAGTTACCTGCCCCCTCTTCTTATCTTCTTCCTCCATCTTTCATATGTTGTCTCTGAGTTTTTACAGCATTAACCCTATCAGTCGCAACGACAGCTAGACGAGAGCGTAGGAGAAAAGATCTTTCCCTCACTGTTTTGAAGAAAACTTAATGTGATATCTGGAATGTATATTTAACAACTTAAACCCCTGAAAACATGAAGTTACAAAAACAATACAAACACAAACACCTGCAGTAGGTTGAGCCTGAACTCCTCAGAGCCGAGGCTGTTGGCTGTTGACGGCTAAGGCTAATAAATAATTAAAAATAAGGTTATTATTTTGCTTTGGAACAGCCTCATTCAACGTCTCAAAGGAGCCAAACTAGAGCAAATGTTAGGAACTTTGCATTTTCCTGAATTTATGTTATATTTTCTGTGTCTTGTTTTTCTTTTTTGGGGGTTTGCGTCTGAAACTAACGTGCTATGTAGTCTCTAAAATAGTATGTGACATATTTTATTATGTCCGAAACCTCAGTATGAAACCAATAGTACGTGAATTACATACTATATCTGGTGAAATATTACAGAATGCAACCCTGGACACTATGGCGGCATAAATATCCCACAATGCGATGCGGTAGTGACGACAACGTTCATAACAGACGTTGACGGACAGCTCTGTAACATCACTATCACTTCAATTTAACTGTAAGTATCAGATTTCGCTTTGCTAGACCTAATATAGTTTTAAATGAATTCAGACTTTGATTCTCACAAACCGTCGTTTTGGTCACATGAGGTTGGTACAGGTTACCATGGTTACACGTCTCCAATCGACGAGGAGTCTCTCAGGAAGTGACGACGTAAATTACAGTTCAGTGCGTCTGAAAAGATCCATACTGCTGTTTATTCACACAAAAGTATGTTGGAACGATAATACACATATTGAATATGTACGGCAGAGTATGAGATTTTGGATAAAGCCGTGGTCTCTGTCAGTAAAACACTTTGTAATTATTGTTTTGTGCGATATAAACACGTGGATTGTGTAATGTCAGTTATATAATGAAGATGACCACTCGATGCAAAAGTAAACCTTCTTTAATATCACTATAAAAATATTTTTTTGGTTAAATCAAATACAATAATGAAAGATGCTGAAAAGAAAAGTGACACAATGTACAAATGTTGATAAAAACAGGAAGGTTTTCAAAATGATGAAACAATTAGACGCTGCATAACACATTGCACATGGTGTATTCTGTATATACAATATATATATATATATATTACATCAGTGTGAGGCTGATGGTGCGGGGTGATGTTATGGCATCACGGCTGAAAAGACTAATGCAAAACCAGCTGCAGTAGAAGTGCACATTGGTGAGGTAATGACTGTGGTCATTACTTTAATCTAAAGGGTACATCCATGGAGCAGCTGTAATTTGTGTAAATAAACACATTTTTGCTAGAATAACACACATGAAGAGTGTTTAACAGTGGAGGCTGGACTAGAAAACTAAGTCTTTAATTCAGATCAACTATCCCTCTAACGCCTGATTTACAGTACTATCATTGTCACAAAATGATCCCTAAACCTGCCCCTAATCTGGACCAGTTAAATTAGGATTGACTCATTCATATGTTCCTTCAGGCCCCCGATCCCCTTTAAACATAATAAAATAACAAACTTACTGCAATAATGACAAATCATTTTCTTAATGTTAAGTCTGTCAAAGTTAACATGATAATAACACGTTAACGCAAATTTGTTTTAACACCACTCATTTCTTTAACGCATTAACGCAATTTGCGATTTTTTTAATTAGCCTCTTAAAAATCTGACTGGCTGCAGATCTTTTGGAGGTAGTAGCGGGCTCAGAACTAGAGTGAAGATACTGGAATCATATGAAACTAGAAAACCTAATGAATCCATTGGTACCAACCATGTTATACTAGCTTATCATGAAGGAGGTTAAATAACGCTCCAAACTTACGCTAAATTTTGGCGAGGAAAATCTGTCATGACCATTTTCAAAGGGGTCCCTTGACCTCTGACCTCCAGATATTTGAATGTAAATGGGTTCTATGGGTACCCACGAGTCTCCCCTTTACAGACATGCCCACTTTATGATAATCACATGCAGTTTGGGGCAAGTCATAGTCAAGTCAGCACACTGACACACTGACAGCTGTTGTTGCCTGTTGGGCTGCAGTTTGACATGTTATGATCTAGTCTTATTTTTTATGCTAAATGCAGTACTTGTGAGGGTTTCTAGACAATATCTGTCATTGTTTTATGTTGTTAATTGATTTACAATAATAAATATATACATATGTTTGCATAAAGCAGCATATTTGCCCACTCCCATGTTGATAAGAGTATTAAATACAAATCTCACTTTAAGGTACATTTTGAACAGATAAAAAATGTGTGGTTAATTTGCGATTAATCGTAATTAGATATATGAATCGATTGACAGCCCTACTTACTATACATGCTATCAAGCACACCTGGATGTAATCCAATCCAACTGTCCTGTATTAACTCGTATTTTAGTGGATATTATTCAAGCGTTGATTCACTTCTATGGTCCTTATTGACATGTTGTATTGAACTGCAGTGTTGGTTACAGAACTGGTAGCTTGGTGACTAAACCTCGATCCGAACGAGGAAGTGAACGATGTAATGAATCCTGAAGCCCGAAGCCTGGTTTGAATGAAAACATAAATCCCATAAAGAATGACCTGAATAGTGTCGTGACTGGTCTCAGTGCTACTGCGGCTTGTTGACAGTAGAATAGAACGGGTCTTCAGGAAGTCTGGATGGATGATTGACAGTTGAGTAGGCGGGACTTTGGTCGTTGTCCTTCACAGTAGAATATGTGTCGTCGCCGGCTTCACCGGAGCCGGTGTGAAAGTTGACGGTGGAGTAATACTGCGGGACAGAGGGGATTGTGGGAGCGTTGGCAGTGACATAAATAGTTTGAAGAGCAGTTCCAGCGCCGGGCTTCTGGGCGGGCACCTGTATCTCATCATAGGCACGATCCTTCCAGAGCAGAAGGAGAAACACAGTATGAACAGTTCGTATAACAGTATCATAACATTTCAATCCTAACAATAAGCACAAGTTCTAGCATGCTAACGTTAGCATTTAGCTCTTTCTGTACTGGTGGTTCTGGTTGGACATCACTACAGATGTTTTCTGGCAACTGCTTAGTTGCAGAAATTACAACGGATGAAGAACAGCAATGGAGAAAAGTAAAACCAGAATTGTATTTGCTTGGACTGACGATGAGGTTGAACTGTTATTGAAAGTAACTGCAAAGAACGTAAATTGATAAGAAGTAAAAGTCAATAGTTTGTTTCATTGCAACATCATCGCCCAGCAGCAGAGCTACGCTTCCACCATTTTGGACTGAAAGCGACAACAGGACGCCAGTAAAACGTCCGCTAACGATTTGCTGTATAAAAGTAAAACTGAATTATTCTATTCTATTGTCATATTCTACAGAAATCGCCCGTGTTGAACAATAAAATGATCATAAATATAATAAGCGTTTTACTCTTTCGTAACTGTCAAGGCTGATGGTCACGTGACGGGGCGTGACAAATCATGGAAGGACACATCGTGACTGAAAAGACCCAATCAGGAATAGGGATGTCACGATACCAGAAATCTAGTAGTCGATACCAATACCAGTGAATTTCCACGATTCTTGTTACCCAATTCAATACCACGGTACAAAACAACAACAACAATAAATCCCATATAATTCAACATGCACTTTTTTATTAAAAACATTTGAAAATTGCAAAAAAGAGGCATGTAGCCTTTAAGTAATAAATAAAAAGAATTGACCCATTTCGTTCATTTTGGCGTATCAGCAGCATGTTATCCATCGATAGTCAGACGACGGACACTACATACGAACGTGAAAGCATCTGGTCCGTCATCTCAGAATAGCAGGAGTCACACACGGGACGAGAGAGTTGACAGACGCAGCAAAAGCGCTACAGGAGAGGCCAGACACACCGCCACCCGACGCTACAGATCAGAGTCAGCTCTCTGCACATATTGACCGTCATCTTGTTTGTAAAAAGTCTGGTGTAATCGGTGACACCGGTGTTGTCACAAGTTTATTAACCAAAGGGAAAATTTCACATCACTACCAATGACCGTTACAGGCATCGTACGGTATCTTGGGTACTGTAGAAAAAGAGTACCGTCACGTTTTTAGAATTTGGGCATCGACTTGGTACCGAAGTATCGGTTCTCGTGACATCCCTAATCAGGAAGCAAACGCGGGCGTCTGCGTCATTCAATCATTCCTATAAATCATGGAATATATAGTAAATTTGCTATGTGATCATTTCAGCATTAAATATGCTGAATAACTAATACTGTAACCCAAACACTGAGTGCCTCTGGCATCATACATGAATGAATACATTGCATTTGTACAAATGTACACTAACCTCGTTGTTCGGTAGTTCTCCAATTCTTGTGTTTTTTGAACGCTGAAATCCTGTCAGAAAAAATGAAAAAAATGTAAGAAAGGAGAAGGAAAAGAAATGAACAAGCAGAAGGACAGGAAGTCTGTCTCATTCACAACCAGGAGCTGCTGTTGAACTGAGGAAAGAACTGACACATTCACACCTGTTGATGTTTGTTTTAGTGTTATCACAATCACGACCAAAATTCTGACTTCGATTCGATACCCTGCCTACCGATACTGAAACGATACCACGGTAAAAATCTAAAACATCAGGAAAAGTAATGAAATAATAGATGACAGAACAGGGAATTTAAAAAAGAAAACATTTATTACTTAAAAATATTTGAATGTTAAATTTCTTCATTAAACAAATGAAATTGTACGCAGTAATCTGATGTCCCCTATACTTGAGTTGATGTGATTTCTTTGATAGTTAGCTTTATATTGAGTAAAATACTGAAAAGCTAGACATGAAAACGGTAGTCGGGACCTTTTTATTTGTTTTATTTATTGATTAATTAATTTATGGAATCACTGCCAGCCCACCTACTTCCAGTAAGAATAAATGTGTGTATGCACGTACGGTACGTGTTTCAGGAAATCTCTTACGTTTGTAGCTGAGAACCAAAATAATCAGAAGCACCAGAAAAGCCACACAGACGACCACAGCAACGACTACAGTTACCCAGGATTCACCTGCAGGAGACAAAACCACACAACAAAACAGCCTTATTTAAACCTCCATTAACACGCAGAGCTCATCCAGACCTGTCTGTTTAAGGGATGTTAAGGGGAATCATTTAAACATCGTCATCCTCCTCCTGCTGCTTCGGCTGCAGTAGGTTTCAAAAACAAACCTTTCTCACCATCACCACTGCTCTCAGCAGATGCAGTCGTGGACTGGGTTGATGAAACGGAAGATGTAACAGGATGAGGTGGTGCTGATGAGATAATAGAGGGTGTAGTTGGAGGCACTGAAAACAGAAAGAATAGATTACAGATCTATAGCAGCAAAATAAGAAATAGAATTTGGCAGAACTTAGCTAAAACAAAATTACATTAAATTAATATTAGATCATGAGTCTGAGACTGTAACTGACTCATCAGGGTCTCATACAAACATATATACTGTAACTCTTTTAGTTTTGGAGCATCAATTTTCCTCTTCAAATAAGACCAGGGCTCTCAACTCACTTTATTCACCATCCTTCCGAAATCGTCCCGAATTTCTTTTTTTACATCATTAGTTAATCATTCAAAGTGACCTTACACATAAATTGAACATCAAAAGTGGTTTATTTTTGTTAATAATTTAATAATTTATCCAAAATATTATTTTTATTTTCATTTTAAAAAAGTAATTTTATTAGTTTAGTAACATGATTTGAGCCCTGACGGAGTTTGGACTCCTCATAGTTAACGCAACGTTGTCATCAGCTCACTCACTGTAAATGCAAATATCGGTGGCTGACTGGTTAGCGAGCGTTAACTGTAAAGCCATGTCCACACAGGGAACGTCAGGAGCGTGTGACGACTGCCTCCCTGAACGGCTGCCTCGCCGAACGGCTGCCTCGCCGAACGGCTGCCTCGCCGAACGGCTGCCTCGCCGAACGGCTGCGTGATTCACAAGTCGGGTGTTCAGACCACCTGCATTTCTGATGCTGCCGCTGCTGCTGTCAGCCCTTTCTTTCTACATAGAGTTTGCCTTTCATAATGGCCATTTCATTTCATTATAAATGTCATTTATATTTATTTCAGACAGAGAAAGGTTAAGAAACGTGTGGTAATTTGTAAATAATAGTAATAATCCACAATTAAAACCCGTACTATATTCATTCATGGAGCCATGCAAGTCACTGCATGTTCTAAACACTGTCCTGCAAATATTTCAGAATAAAAGCCTTGTGTTAACAAATGAAGGAATTCTGTCCACTGAAAAAATGCTTGAGGGCTTTTACTTTGAAATGAAAGCAGGAAGTGTTGATTTAAAAATAAATCTTTACTTTTTTTCATGACCTGTGACATATTCTACAGATGTCTAGACGTTGAAACTGTAGTAATGTTGCTGGTATTATTTCAATATACAGTCAATAGATCACTTTCGCTGTCTGTTGTTGCTGTGAACCGCGCGGCTCGCGTTAAAATAGGCACGTGGGCGGTCTGGACAAGCCGTATCGTTACGGTTAACATCAAACAGTCTAACGTTAACTAACTGGTAACGTTAACACTAGAAAGTTTACTTCATTGATTTAGGAATAATTCCACGTTGCCACTGCGGCTGTTGTGAGGTCAGAGGTTGGCGTTATGTTTTTGTGTGTGTGTGTGTCAGTGCAGGACGGGCCGGGCACTGACGGTGTGTATTGTCTCGACTACTATCAATTAAAAAGCCGCTGAGAGGCTAAAGTAGGCTCTTCACTGTGCGACTCGTTCCAAAAAGTCCAAAAGTCCCTAACTAGCTAACTACACTTAACTAGCTAACTACACCTAACTAGTTAACTACACCTAACTAGTTAACTAGACTTAACTAGTTAACTACACCTAACTAGCTAACTACACCTAACTAGTTAACTACACCTAACTAGTTAACTACACCTAACTAGTTAACTAGACTTAACTAGTTAACTACACCTAACTAGTTAACTACACCTAACTAGTTAACTACACCTAACTAGCTAACTACACTTAACTAGCTAACTACACCTAACTAGCTAACTACACCTAACTAGCTAACTACACTTAACTAGCTAACTACACCTAACTAGCTAACTACACCTAACTAGCTAACTACACCTAACTAGTTAACTACACCTAACTAGTTAACTACACCTAACCAGTTAACTACACCTAACTAGTTAACTACACCTAACCAGTTAACTACACCTAACTAGTTAACTAACTAGAAAGACAAACTGACAGACAGATAAACAGATTTATCCATTTGCTGCTCAGATCACTCAAACGATCATGAGTGAACCTGCAGCTTGGAGGATGACCTTTGACCTGCAGCTTCTACTATAGTCAGACCTCATATTCACATTTTACCAACAACCTTCTTTTTTTTCTTTTCTTTTTTACGTTGAGCACAAAATGAAGTTTTTTGTCCAAAACAAAACAGTGTGGCTGATCAACTTAGTCAGGAAATGACTCAAATAAATATGAAATATCATAGAAATGCCAAAATACACTGGAGGGGGGTGTAAACCTTCTACAATCTGAACAAGGTTCAGATTACAAACCATAAAATAATCCGACAACTCACCGACAGTCATCACCAATCTGTGGAAGAATGGGTTGCTGCGTGTTGTGTCACTGGTTTTAGCTCCACACCAGTATGTCCCAGTGTCCTCTGATGTTACGTCTCTCACTGTAATGGTGATTTTTTTCTTTTTGTCGTCCTCCATGGAAAACCTCCCAGTGTTCTGTTTGGTGGTCACTAGAGGTTCACATATGGATGGATCTTCTCCCTTACAGATGAATTTAATGTCTGGTTGTCCTGAGTAATCACACCAGTATGTGAAATTCTGTCCAATCGTAGGAGACCTTGTGAAGTTAGTAATAGTAGCTGTAAACAGACAGACAGCGTTTCCTATCAGTGACGGTCTTTAACAACATATTTCAGAGACATCTTAATTCTCTGTGTGAGTAAATCAAAGTGTCAGATGTGAGCTTCTCACCTTCAACCTTCAGTGTTATATTTCTGAGTGCAGCTCGGTTACATCCTCCTTTACGTTCCACTCCACACCAGTAGACACCAGCATGCTGTGAGGACACATTACTGATGGACATGCTAAAGCTACTGCTGCTTTCTGTGAGAATGAACGTCCCGTTTGACCTCAGAGAAGATCTAGTTGATACAATATTCTCACAGATTGATCCGTTGTCTTTGCAGTAAAACTTTGAAACAGTGGACTTTCCTTTGTAACGACATGAGATGGTGGTTTTAGCTGTTCTGTACGCAGTTTGAATGAATGGTTCCTGGCATTCATTTTTCTCTGCAAATAAAAAAAGAAAAGTAAGATGTGAAATCTAGAGGTGTGAATCTTTCGGTATCTCATGATTCGATTCAAAATGGATTCTACATTCAGTACATCGGGGGGCTAATTTCAGGTTCTCCTCCAGTCCGCTAATAAAGGCGGTGTAGCAAATTATGGCATGAAAGCAGAGTAAAGATTATGGAGTTTTTATTCTTTTACACACAGTGACGTCATGCTGAGACCGCCGTCTGCTACAATTCAGCTCAGCCTTCAGTGTTTCCACCTCCAACAACAATGACAGAGACCTCAAATGCCCGTATGTGTGTGTGTGTGTGTGTGTGTGTGTGTGTGTGAATGAATATTTGAAAAAGTTTAGAGATGCACCAATTGTGAAATTCTGGGCTGATACCGATACCCATGCAGCGACGCAGCACTGGTATGACTCAAAAAACATGAATCTGCAGCTTTATTCCTGTTAACCATCATTTACATAATGTGTCCTCTGTTGCATTTTAAAAATAATTTGGGAGGGTTCTAGCAGAAGTTGAGGGTGTCGTTATTTACTTTAACAAAAGACATGAGAGACGGTAATCAAAAAAGATTCAGCATTTCTTACCAACTTTCAATTTCACTTTTCTCTTCATCTTTTCTTTAGAAGAGCCAGGTTTAAATACACACTTATATTTCCCAGAGTCCTGTCTTTGAAGTTGTCTGATGGCCACCCTGACATTGTTTTTCTTTTTATCATTATACACAGAATATCTGTCATTGCTTTCCCACACATTCTCCTCAGTGCTTTGTATGAGCGTTTGATCCTTAACTACAGCAACACTTTTATATGTTTTATATTTTTGAGGATATTCGCAGATGAATTCAACCCATCCCTTTCTGCATCCCTTCACACAAGGGGTGTCCCCACAGCCTGTAGATCAGAGAGAAAAGTTCACATCATGTCAGATTCTCAAACTATATCAGGACACACTTTCAGGATTAATCAGTAGATCACACATTTATCCAGTCAAACTGCTTGATTGTGTTTTTTCTAGGGCTGTCAAAGTTAATGTGATAATAACACGTTAACGCTAATTTGTTTTAACGCCACAAATTCCTTTAACGCATTATCGCAACTTGTGATTTTTAGGTTGTAGCGGGCTCAGTTTTAAAGCTAGAGTGAAGATACTGATATCATATGAAACTAGAAAACCTAATGAATCCATTGGTGCCAATATGCTCAGTTAGAGGCTACCACAGTGTGTTTTTACATGATACCACCAGGAGTCGTCACAGACATTTTCAAATCTTAGTGGCTTTAAGATTCAGAATAAAAATGAAAGAAAAAAAAAAAAATCTGACTTTGTATTACATCCTTGACAAATATGAAGATTTTCTTTCGTTGTTCAAATATAATAATAAAAAAAAATGAGTTTATATATATATAATCTAAAAAAATCTGTGTTACATATAAATGAGTCGTAGTGAAAGCAAAACAAATGTTTATTCAAAAGAAGATATAGTTGACACTGTTGCTTTGAGTTTGTGAACCTGAGTTTTGTATTTTGTTGCAACGGCCGGAGTTATGGAGGAGTACCGTACAGTACTACAGGAGCAGTACAGTATTACAGTACTGTGTATTGCTGTAGGATTTCTACTCATATTACTGTACTAAAGCACATTAACACACAACAATTAGCTCAAACTAAACCACAGAATGTGTTGAAAACATTTATCACACAGCTGTGTTGAATACTCGATTCTGATTGGTTAATCACAGCGTTCTGTAATTTCTTTACAGCAGACCGTTGCTATGAGCGCAGCTCTGATGTTGGACTCTGGCGGACCGTTTATGTGTCAAAATATTGATTTCTTCAGTAAGTAGCTGTGTAATAAGCGGGATAATGTACAGCTAGCGGGTCATTGTTGTGAAAGAATCCTCTTCAGGGCGATGAGAGACCTGCGGCATCACCCTGTCGGGGATTCTTTCACAACAATGACCCGCTAGCTGTACATTATCCCTTACTTGTAATATCAGTAATGAGGTATTATTGATCTTTTTACCTGTCATCAGAGGGAGGAGGAGAAGAAGAAAGATCTTCATGATGCTGAGATCCTCCGTCAGATTGTTAACCTCCAGCTGGTTATTTCACTTTCCTCTCATCGGTGTGTCTCTACGGCTGGTTGGCCTCAAGCGTTGTGTTTCTTCAATTCCTGTTGTGTGTTACATTTAAACTAAAAACCTAAAAACATCTCACCCCCACCTTTCTGTCCATACTTCCCTTTTTTCTTCTTCTTCTTCTTAGTCACAACTCCTTCCTCATTTTACCTTGCTCATTCGCAAGTTCCTAAATGTGAAATCAGGTGAGTGGGGAAATAAAATGACAAATGGAAGCAAGAGGTTTTATTAATCCATAAAGAGGAAACTGGGGATTTCAGCATCGAGAGATCATCCGTTTTAAACCAGCAGCTGCTATAAGCAACAACAGTTGTTCTGACTATAAGTATGACTATGACAATGATAGTGATGATGATTCATCTTCCGCTGTCTACGGGTATTTTACACCATTGCATCATCAGTCATGCCAGCTATAATAAAGCCAACAACAACAACAGTGTCACTTTTAATGGACGTTTGATAGTAGAGAGACAGACAGGATATAAGGAGTATGTCCTGCAGCAAAGGTCACCGGCCGGAGTCCAACCAGGGCTGCTGTGGTTATATAGTACGTGTCCTAACTAGAGCTGTCAAAGTTAACGTGATTATAACGCGTTAATGCAAATTCGTTTTAACGCCACTAATTTATTTAAAGCAACTTGCGATTTTTAGGTTGTAGCGGGCTCGATTTTAAAGCTAGAATGAAGATACGGGTATCATCTGAAACTAGCAAACCTAATGAATCCATCGATACCAACCATGTCATACTAGCTTGTCATGAAGGAGGTTAAATTACGCTCCTTACTTGCGTTACATTTTTGCGAGGAAAAACTGTCACCATTTTCAAAGGGGTCCCTTGACCTCTGACCTCCAGATGTGTGAATGTAAATGGGTTCTATGGGTACCCACTAGTCTCCCCTTTACAGACATGCCCACTTTATGATAATCACATGCAGTTTGGGGCAAGTCATAGTCAAGTCAGCACACTGACACACTGACAGCTGTTGTTGCCTGTTGGGCTGCAGTTTGCCATGTTATGATTTGAGCATATTGTTTTATGCTAAATGCAGTACCTGTGAGGGTTTCTGGACAATATCTGTCATTGTTTTGTGTTGTTAATTGATTTCAATTAATAAATATATACATACATTTGCCTAAAGCAGCATATTTGTCCACTCCCATGTTGATAAGAGTATTAAGTACTTGATAAAGCTTCAGTATGCAGAATATTTTTGGCATCAATGTGCAAAAATTCCATAATAACATTTCAGCATATTGTAATTCAAGTGTTCTGAAAGAAAACTAGACTTCTGCACCTCATCATGGCTCTGTTTACAGGCTTTAAAAAATTTAGCCCTTGACGGGAGACTTTGACCAATCACAGGTCTTTTCAGAGAGAGAGCGTTCCTATTGGCTGTTCATTCAACGGAGGCAGCTGTCAATCACTCGCAAACTGTAATGCCTATGTCTCTCCTCAAATGTTTTCAGAATCATCTTGTAGTGTACTGTTTAGCTGTAAAATGAGAAAGTTTGCTCCGGCTGGTGGGCGGTGCTTGGTATTTCCTCAGCTGATCTCAACATGGCTGTCGGGTCACAGACTTCCTCATTTCACAGCTAAACAGTACACTACAAGATGTTTCTGAAAACATTTGAGGAGAGAAATAGGCATTACAGCAACAGCATATTGATTCATATTTGATCAGCGCTGCCTAGTTTGACCGTTTGGTCGGAGTTGGTGAGTGATTGACAGCTGCTCAGAGAGGCAAGGCTCCAGATCGGCTCTGATTGGTTGTTTTCCTCCAGTCTGTGAAATCTTGCAGATGCCGTTAGGAGCACCGGAGGACACAGAGGCACATGATTGTTTTCAGGTTACCTGCACATGCACTGTCAGGATATAGCGACCGTTTTATAAAAATAACTTTTTTAAATCATATTTGCTCTTATCTCGCCTAATGCTGCTTTAAATCTCCCTTTATAATACATTTTGAACAGAAAAAAATATGCGATTAATCGATTGCCAGCCTTAGTTCTAACCTGTGAGGTGATGTTGACTCACACTAGGCCAAATTTTTTGTTTCCATTCAATTTTATTACAAAAGAAACGGCTGAAAAATTATCAATTTTGAGAGTCACAAACACTCAAGTTGTGAGGAGCTGTGTCAGCAAGTGTCAACAAACTCAGATGCAGAGGAACTCTGTATCAGCCCAAACATGCAACAGAGCCAGCAGGAGCCTGAAAACAATCCTAGATTAACTTGCTTGTCAGTTTATGGTGAAGTGAAGAGCCGTTGTTCAGTTCTTCCCGACACAGTTCACAGTTCTCTTTGAACTGAGCATATTTACACCCGACGGTTTGAAATCTTACTTAACGTGGCCAAATGCCCTGATCAGTCCACTTCGCAGGGAACTGCTAGGCGATCGGAACGCACCTTCTGGCTCCAAATGACGTCAAAATCTCAAGGTGGCAGCTCCCATATCCGGAATATTTTGGCTTCACTTTAGTGCAGTGGGAGGAAGTGGAGATGCGTCGTCCACCTTTATATACAGTCTGTGATGAGTTGGTACCAGAACGTCCTCACGCTGACCTCCACACAGCATCAGATTGATTCGGTTGTGTTTAAAGCTGTAATTTAAGTTCATCTCTCAGTACTAATCACACAGATCATTGTTCCTGACAGTCCTCTCCGGGTATCTTGGCTGTGTGAACTGGGAGGGACACCCGCCTTCTTTCACGAAACCCTAATGTGGGTTTGATAACGTTTGTCATCTGCTCCAAGTGAAACATGGAACAATAGCTGAGTGTGTTTTTGTGGTTTATGAGTGTGTGTTGGTGATCGGTGGGACTGCCAGCCAATCTGGAAAGAAAACACAGATAAGATAGAGATATTATACGTTTAAGGGGTTTGTAGAACAAACACACACATGCAGAGTTGATTGGTGTTTATAAAGACTGGCTGTGATTCATTGTGATGTATTAGTTATTTACAACCTGCTGGTGGGAAGAACATTTACAAGTAAAAGCTGAAGTCTCAGCTTGAGTGATGAATCGCAGACATCAAAGAGGAAAGCAACCGTACATGTGTTTGTTGTAGTGGATTTTGTTTGTTTCTGTTTTGTTTAGATTGTTTTTGTTGCCATGAAGGCATCTTATACCGTGTTATCACCTTGCAGGGATGACGCTCTACATCTGTGTGACGTAACATTAACACATTTTCGACTAAAAAGTTCCAGGAACTATGGAGCCAAAGGAACTGATCTCAGGAACTAAAAGTTCCTTTTGCTCATTCCTGTTAGCATTTCCACCACATCTAAAGAACCATGAAGATTAGGCTACTCAACCCGGTCTCACGGGAAGGCGTATAAATACCACGACGTTACACGGACATTCCGCGCGTCATGAGTATGCATTTTAGCATTTTCGCGTGTCATTTGTACACCACGCAAACGTCCGCAGTTAGCTTCAGGCAAGAAAACCATTTAGTTAGGGTAAGGGAAAAATGTCACGGTTGCGCTTAAAATAAGTACGTACACTAACTAAAACACGTACGGAAAAAACTACGGAAACTACTGCTCCTGGTTAAAATAAATAAGTAAACTAAGTAAAACACGTACGGAAACAACTACGGAAACAACTACTCCTGGTTAAAATAAGTAAGTTAACTAAGTAAAACATGTACGGAAACAACTACTCCTGGTTAAAATAAGTAAGTTAACTAAGTAAAACATGTACGGAAACAACTACTCCTGGTTAAAATAAGTAAGTAAACTAAGTAAAACACGTACGGAAACAACTACTCCTGGTTAATATAAATAAGTAAACTAAGTAAAACACGTACGGAAACAACTACGGAAACAACTACTCCTGGTTAAAATAAGTAAGTTAACTAAGTAAAACATGTACGGAAACAACTACTCCTGGTTAAAATAAGTAAGTTAACTAAGTAAAACATGTACGGAAACAACTACTCCTGGGTAAAATAAGTAAGTTAACTAAGTAAAACACGTACGGAAACAACTACTCCTGGGTAAAATAAGTAAGTTAACTAAGTAAAACACGTACGGAAACAACTACGGAAACAACTACTCCTGGTTAAAATAAGTAAGTTAACTAAGTAAAACATGTACGGAAACAACTACTCCTGGGTAAAATAAGTAAGTTAACTAAGTAAAACATGTACGGAAACAACTACTCCTGGGTAAAATAAGTAAGTTAACTAAGTAAAACATGTACGGAAACAACTACTCCTGGGTAAAATAAGTAAGTTAACTAAGTAAAAAATGTACGGAAACAACTACTCCTGGGTAAAATAAGTAAGTTAACTAAGTAAAACACGTACGGAAACAACTACGGAAACAACTACTCCTGGGTAAAATAAGTAAGTAAACTAAATAAAACACGTACGGAAACAACTACTCCTGGGTAAAATAAGTAAGTTAACTAAGTAAAACACGTACGGAAACAACTACGGAAACAACTATTCCTGGTTAAAATAAGTAAGTAAACTAAATAAAACACGTACGGAAACAACTACTCCTGGGTAAAATAAGTAAGTTAACTAAGTAAAACACGTGCGGAAACAACTACGGAAACTACTAGGATATTATCCTTTAGATGTTTGGGATGATTCCTAGCAGCATGCAATATTAAATTGCTTTATTGAATAAATTTGTAACTCAGCTGGCAGTTAGTTTATGAACACATAAAAGCAGAGTAGGTGGGAGAAGACGAGAAAGTTTGTCAGTGTCAGATACAGAGTGTGAGGCTGTGGCTATATCCTGGAAGCAGTCCGTCCCAGTGCAGATCGTATATATACCGACAGAAAGATGAACAGAAGGATGATTTTATAATGAGAGTTAATTGTTAATAGGCATCACCATGTGCCAAAGTGAATCACGATTAAAGAGTAAAGGTGAATGTGACAGGTTTATACTGTCTAGTTAGGGACGGATGTAGCTGCTCTGTGAGGTTTGATTGATGAGGGTTAATGTTACCCTGCAGTGAGGGGAGCTGTAGACTGTTTATTTAAGGATTTAAAAGCCTGTCAGTAACCGCCGGCTGCAGGCCGTCCTCCTGGTCTAAACCCAGCCCCTGATTGGCCCACAGCAAGCCCAGATGCTCTGCAAATGATTAATAATGTGATCCATCCTTTTAACATAAATAATCCTGCAATTTCCCTCTCATCAGTGTTATATTTCACTTCTGAAATGCCTCTAAAGGAGGTAGATAAACCTTCTTTTTAATACCATTAATTCACCTTGTTAATCTTCATAGCTGCTCTTATCAGGTTTTGAATTACATTTGTGATACAGTTAGAATGAAGCAGATAATACAGTATAAACATGATCACCACTAATGGTGGGAAATCTCCCTCCATTGACGCCAAGCTTCTCAAATCTGAAGATACAACTGCAGTAAATTCCTCTTTTGAAAGTAATGATGTGTTTTTACTCCCTGAAAGCATTCCTGCTTCCTTTTCTGTCCTCGGACAGAAACCCTTGACAGGAGATTAGCTTACGTGCTACCGTGTATAAACTATGAGACATTTTCATTAAATAAGACATTATTATCTCATAATGAAACACAGAAAAAGCCTGACCTCTTTAGCTCATGTTTGAGCCAGAACTGTAGAGTAGCTTTTCAGTTGCACCTTCACAGAAAGAAAACCCATTAACTGTTCCTAAACTGTTATTACCACTTTGTAATGTTCAGTGCATTCCTGGAGATGTTTTTTCTGTGGAGAAAAATGTTTGCGATATCTCCACTTTCCTTTAACCTGAATGTTATACTTCTGCTACAGTAAGTCTTTTCCTACAGAGAGGAGTAAACTGTGTTTGTATTTAGCCCTGCTGACCCATATTTAACTCCAAATGCAACCTGTCTCGTAACTGCATTGAATTCTGGGTGAGGGAGCTGGTGAGGGAGATGCCGTCTGGCAGTTGTCCGTGTTTTCGTCTACAACTTTAACCCTTTCACAGTCTTTTCACTTAGTTGAAGTTAATTTGAAAATTTTTGGTCGCTGAAAATGTTATTCAGCGTTCGGGATAGAGAAGATAGAGAAGGCAAAAAAGCTAAGATAGAGAAGGCAAAAAAACCAAGATGGAGACGGCCAAAGACCAAGATGGTGACGGCCAAAGACCAAGATGGTGATTGTCAAAATGCCAAACTCAAGGCTTCAGAACGGTAGTCCACAAACCAATGGGTGACGTCATGGTGACTACGTCCACTAATTATATACAGTCTATGATTCAGAGCCGTTTCTCTTTTTGGTTGAATTGAGAATATTGTTCAAAGAAAACTTAATACAGAAGAAACACATTTGGAACCAGCTCCCCACATCTCAACTCTATAACCATCCTGTTGAGCAGCACATTAAGTTCATTCATAAAGTAGAAGAAGGACATAGAAGTACATTCAGTAACTCTAAATCTGTAAGACTTTATTATTTAGTAAAACTAAAAGGCCTACTATCCAGTTGTAAGGGTGGCGTGGTCTTGTTCCTCTCTTCTCTTGTTCGGTCGGAGGTCGCCATCGGTCGCAGATTATTGTAGCTGGAACAAATCCAGTGTCTTGCTCGAGGACACTAAGGCGGAGCTGAGACATAATTCAGCACCAGCAGTCTACTTTTTGTTTCTTTTACATCATGTTTTCAAAGTAAGAGAAATCTGTGGCAAGAAACTGCATAAATAAACCTCTGCCAGTGTGCTGGCTTTGGTTTATTTGTGTTTAATAATATTAGTCAGTTTTGCGTAATGTTACTTAGCAACAACATTTGCTGGAAGTATTGAAGGAATCACTGACCATCATTTCAGATAGAAGGCCATTTAAAGTGCTGCTCAGTTCATCTGAGAGGCTTCATGTCACATGAGACATTATGTCTTTAATCTCTTCTAATCTTTTTCTCAACGTCAGAAAACCTCAATAAATATGATTGAATGACCATAATAAAAGTCAAGAGAAAGCACTTACAATCTTCAAGATAAACACACAACAGAGACAAACAGAGTCACTGAGACAAAATTACATTTGCACCAAATTTGGTCAAAACTCTTCTGCACTGATTCAGCCTAAAAGGCCGTTTGTAACAAATATAGAAAAGAGCTTTTTTAGTTTCCAAACGTCAGTTAAACAGTAAAGTTAATTCAAATTTTATTTATATAGCACATTTCATACGACAGGTGTAGACTCAATTGGCTTCAAATAAAAAAAAAAAACAGGCAAAGATCATATACGATAAAAACGTACAAAATAACACATAAGATAAGAATGTTTAACATATTAGGGCTGGGACGATTCACCTATCTCCTGATTCGATACTATCACGATACTTTAAGTATTGCGATTTGATATTATGATTTTATTGTGATATTTGTTAACTTTTTTAACACTGGACCATGGAGGGAAAAAGTTGAATCATACACTTCTAGGGACTTTTACTTTGAAAAATCTCTGAATGAACCCAGTAAAAATGTTTGATTTTCAGCATGTATGTAGTCAGAGATGTCCTGAAGTCAAATATATCAGTCATTGTCAGGAATTATTTATTATAAATGTTTATCCAGCAACCCAAAAATCAAAGAATAAAGACATTTCCCTCACAGATTAGTGGTATTTTCTTTTTAATTTATAAGGGACATGTAATGATTTATACTTCTGGTGAATATAATCCAATCAATCTTATATCCATATATGTATTTTGTATATACAGTTCCCTTTGTTAACACCTTATTTTGAAAACCGGACGTAGTCCCACGTGTATACTTCCTCTAACTTCTCCAAGGTGGTCTCTAGCTCTCCCGTCAGCTCCGTTCTCTTTATTCATCCATGATCAGCTCCATCGGGGCCGTTTCAATGCATTTAACATAAATGTCAGTATCTGGGTGCTCTACAGTTGTAGCGTCGGTCCATTTGACCACGGAGATGAGAGCGACGGCCGGCCCGACCGCACGTTACCGCGATACGATAACGTTTCCTGTCCGTGACAGAGTTAGCATGCAGCTTTAGCCGTGATGTCTAGCTCTGCTTTTCCTGCAATGTTTGAAACCCAAAGTGTTTCCATCCTTTACTGGATGTGTACTACCCTTTCATGTTTTCTCCATCAACACAGAATTGATGCATTTAGCTTAGCAGGGTTATCCATTCATCCTGTCGTCCCTTCACCTGTCCGTCCACTCGGTCTGTATGTGTAAAAAAAACTCCCTCTGTTTTCATGAATGAGCGAAAGCTCCTCAGGTTACATCCCATCATGTGTTTTTACAGGTGTTGAGAATTACAAAGTGTGAGGAGGGTCGTGACCTCATCCATCACAGCACCGCTGCACTCTCAGGTTCAGACATTATTTCACATCCTGGACGCTAAGTGTGCCATACACTGATCCTGTTTATCCACGCTACTTCCGCTATACCTCACCGGAAGTTACACCCATCATCATTTCTACAGTAAAGCCCCGACAATAAGGAGGATCGTTTTTTATTGTTGTCACTTTGAACACATTTTTTGTATCTTCTTGCACAAATCTGTAAGTGTGTCTGTTATCTCTCTGCTTTTATCAAAGAATTTTATTTGCATTTCTATCAGTCAACTTCTGCAGAACAGTTTATCGCTGTGAAAATAAACTCAATAATCGACAGCTCACATGTGGAGCTTGTGTTTCATAAGACATCTGTCTTTGTGTGCATCTCCATGTAGAGTGAAGAGCAGCATGAGATGGTACATCCTGCGACAGAGAGAGAAACCAAACGAAACCCCCCCGATCTCCCATGATTCCCCAGAGCATGGCTGTGTTTTAGAGGACAGAGCTGCTGACTCAGTATGAACAACTATACAAGACTTCAGGATTTACTTCAGAACTGAAAGATCAGTTAGGACAGAAGATTACAGCAGCGACTAAATGTGTTCAGATTTCTTTCTTCTATCCAGTTTTCGTCTCTTTCTCAGTGTTTGTCTACTTCTCTTACTCTTTTTCACTCCTCTTCACCCTTTTTCTTTTTCTGGCTACTTCTCATTCCTTCTTCCTCCCTCTTTTCTTTTCCTCTCAGCCTACAAATAGAGAGGGTTCTCTAATATATAGACCTCCCTCAGGTCTCCTCCTCCTCCTCCTCCTCCTCCTCCTCCTCCTCCTCCTCCCTCACTCATTCCTCCTTTTCTCAGCCAGCCCCAGATAAGAAGGGAGCAGAAGTATTTCTCTTTGGCCACTTCTGAAACTGGAGCCACCAGAGGAGGATGTTTTCATCTCTTTCATTCTCCCAGTCAGTCTGGACGTTCACTACTCCATATCCTTAAACGTTGAGTGGGTTTGGACCTGCACCTGGCACATTAAGGACAAGAATATCATGAAAGACCTGCTCACGGTCAAACCAATGGACCCATCCTGAAAAATCTTCACCAACAGGACGAACCCGACCATAGAGGACAGAATAAAGAAGCAGGAAGGAGGGAGATGGATCCCACTTATTGACCAACGTATCTGATGTGATTCTTCACCAAGTGAGGAGACAACCACAGGACAGGTGTTTCTGTTTCTACATTTCTAAAAGAGAAGTTACGTCTTGAAGTTCAACAGAGCTAAAGACGCTGAAGGACTGAGGGTGCAAAATCAGACCTCATGGATTGACCGGTAGGTGCAGACACACAGATGTTTTCATAAAGTCAATTGGGGTCAAAGCGTGAAGGAGCTTCTCTTGACCCTCTTCGCACTGACAGGAAACACTTTAAATCCAGTTGAAGAGAGCGTCATGAAAGGTTTGAACCTCAGCGGGGGGCTGCTGGTGCTTCTGCTGCTTTGGACCTTCGTCGCTGATGGTGTCGCGAGCGCAGAACGAGGAGGAGCTGGAGGAAGAAGAAGAGGAGGCAGCGGAGGCGGTGGCGGTGGAGGAGGAGGAGGTGCGGAGAAGAGAAGGAAGTTTCATCGCATCCAACACGGCCAGTGCAGCTACACCTTCATCCTGCCGGAGCTGGACGGATGCCAGGGCGGAGGATCGCCTTCACAGACCGAGCAGTACGGCGCCTCTCGTGGCGGGGCCGGTGTCGTGCAGAGAGACTCGCCGCCGATCGACGGCGAATGGTCGGCTCAGAAACTGCAGCACCTGGAGAGCACAATGGAGAACAACACGCTGTGGTTGCAGAAGGTAAGAGACAAACTGTCTTCTTCTCTCTGTCCTCGTGTTTGGAGATCTTTGCAATATAACTTAACTCCTACGTAGAAAAAGAGAAGCAGCTACAGAAAAACATGTGCTCTGTCGACAGGACAGATGAAGGAATTCATGAATGTTTTGGTACTTTTCACGAGTAACATTCTGTCAGATTAAAAAGGTGAAGTTCAGTAGGTCTGAGACAATACACATATCTCCTGATTCGATACT
The DNA here is from genome assembly GCF_043250625.1 of Sebastes fasciatus. Taxonomy (NCBI): domain Eukaryota; kingdom Metazoa; phylum Chordata; class Actinopteri; order Perciformes; family Sebastidae; genus Sebastes; species Sebastes fasciatus. The sequence goes on along the minus strand of NC_133795.1, from coordinate 37,264,626 downwards.
ATCACGATACTTGGGTGCAGATTCAACATGTATTGCGATTTTTAAGTACTGCGATGCACTAAACCATGGGAAAAAGATGAATCATACACTTCTAGGGACTTTTACTTTGGAAAATCTCTAAATGAATCCAGTAAAAATGTTTGATTTTCAGCATGTATGTAGTCAGAGATGTCCTGAAGTCAAATATATCAGCCATTGTCAGGAGTTATTTGTTACATTTTTTATCCAGCAACCCAAAAATCAAAAAAAAAAAAGACATTTCCCTCACAAATGAGTGGTATTTTCTTTTTAATTTATAAGGGACATGTAATGTTTTTTACTTCTGGTGAATATAATCCAATCAATCTTATTTCCATAAATGTATTCTGTATATACAGTTCCCTTTGTTAACACTTTATTTTGAAAAGTGGACGTAGTCCCACGTGTCTACTTCCTCTAACTTCTCCAAGTCCGTCGCTAGCTCTCCCGTCAGCTCCGTTCTCTTTATACATTCATGGTCAGCTCCATCGGGGCCGTTTCAATGCATTTAACATAAATGTCAGTATATGGGTGCTCTGCAGTTGTAGCGACGGCCGGCTCGACCGCACGTTACCGCGATACGATAACTTTTCCTGTCCGTGACAGAGTTAGCATGCAGCTTTAGCCGTGATGTCTAGCTCTGCTTTTCCTGCAATGTGTGAAACCCAAAGTGTTTCCATCCTTTACTGGATGTGTAGTGTTTACCACGCTGGATTTAAAATGAGAGGGTGCAGGTCGTATCCACGGAGACCCTCCAACGTTTTATACTTTCTCGTTACGGCTCGCTGCGGTTTGTTTTGGTAGACGGATATGGAACGGATATGACGTCACGTTACTCAGACTACAACAATAAAAGCGGTAACTTTCTTCTACCTCCACATAGACTCAAATGAAGCAAATACATCGATTCTGGCATTAAAACATCTGTTCCAAAAATCATAAAAAACCCATCCCTAAAGTTTAGTTTCAGTAGAAAGTGTAGCGACATAGAAGATGTTGACTATGGGTGCATCAGTAGATACGGTGAAATCAAACTGAACATCACACAGGAGAAAGGCAGAGTGTATTAGAGTCATATATATGACCTACATGTTGATAGATGCTCTGTCCTGGACTGTTTAACCCCTCGACAGACCTGGAGAAACAAAACATAAGAAACTATGTGACTCAGGATTCTTTCAATGGAAATGTCATTCAGCAGCTGTGTACGCAGTGTGTGTGTGTGTGTGTGTGTGTGTTGTGATTTTCTTGCTTGGTGGTTTGCAGAGCAGAGATCAAAGTTTGGGTTTATGACTCTGGATGAGTGTCAGCTGGTTTCAATCAGGAGAGAGGCAGCGAGCTCTTTCCCTCCTGTTGTCCTAACAAACTATAATTCCTCCGTCTGTGGTTTCATCAGAGCGGTGACCGTAATGAGAGCCAATGTGAAACCACGTTACCTCGCATCCATCCTGCAGAACTCTGTTAATCTAGTAAACGGACGTCTGATGAAGGTCTGACTGAGGTCTCACTGTTTGTGAGTAGGAAGGATTTCACATTTTACCTACCAGCTGCCTTTTATTAAGAATCTGTTTCTTCAGTATTTTTCCACATTTTCCTCTAATTTATAATGTGTAGTTCCTTCTGTACCGTGATAATTGTCACTGTTATCTCCACTGTTGTCTCGTGAAGGCTGTCAGACTGACATGTGCCTCCTATACATCAGACCGGCAACACGTCATCCAGAGCAGGCTCTCATGACCACGCCACCTTTAGGGAGAAACAAATCCCGTGTCCCTCGTAGACGATAACAGAGTAAACAGAAGAAGATAAAACATCCAAAAAATAATAGACAATTATCCAAAAGATATTAGTAAAATATGTGAAAGAAATTGCGAAAAATATCCAATAAATATCCCAAAAATGTCTAAAAAATATCCCTTTTACAGACATGCCCACTTTATGATAATCACATGCAGTTTGCCGTGTTATGATTTGAGCATATTTTTATGCTAAATGCAGTACCTGTGAGGGTTTTCTGTCATTGTTTTGTGTTGTTGATTGATTTCCAATAATAAATATACTGTATACATACATTTGCATAAAGCAGCATATTTACCCACTCCCATGTTGATGAGAGGATTAAATGCTTGACAAATCTCCCTTTGAGGTACATTTTGAACAGATAAAAAATGTATAATTAATTTGTGATTAATCGCGATTAAATATTTTAATCGATTGACAGCCCTACTTCTTACCTTAATCAACCACATTTTGTTGACCATTCAAGAGCACTGAAGCAGGGAAAAGGCTGAAGAGAAGCTCATCAATTTATGCTGAACATTTCTATGTAATGGCTTGGATAATTCTTTTACACTTTTTATGTAGTTTTTGTATTTTATTTTATGCTGCGTCACGCAGCAAATGTTTTCAACAACCATTACGATTTAAAGTTGCCAGATCTCATTAAGATATCATCATTAATACCTAAACAAAAACCATCCATAAATAAAAGAGGACATAATTAAAACCTGCTGCACATCTGGGTGAATAAAGCATTGCATAAAGCAGCATATTTGTCCACTCACATGTTGATAAGAGTATTAAATACTTGACAAATCTCCCTTTAAGGTACATTTTGAACAGAAAAAAATGTTGCATTTAATTTGCGATTAATCGTGATTAAATATTTTAATTGATTGACAACCCTAATATATATATATATATATATATATATATATATACGGACCACACAGTGTCTTCCTGGCTTTACAGTTGTTGCCGTTCCTCTGTCATCATCATCTCCTGATAGCTGAAACGTTCAGTCCGGCTCCTGCTGATGTGCAGATTGAAGTGGTTTGAGTGCAGCAGGTGATGTTGATCCATGAAATCAGATTAGTGAAAGAAAACATTTTTGAAAGGAATGTGTGCGCGGGGAGTCCCCATTCATCATCATTAGAATCATTTAAACGTCGCCGCTCCCGCAGCATGAATCATGCTTCTGTTTTAGAAGTCAGAGTATGAATCATAATTCTTACAGAAGGAATGCTGAGTTAACAGCACATTTATTTAGCTTTCTAAATGTTGGGTGTTTCCACCAGAGCCCACCGTTCACCGTAGTGTTTAGAGAAGAAAAACATGCAACTTCAAGCAGGGTGGTATCCGGAAAATTTGAGAAGTAAGCAGATGTATTAAGGGAACAGTGTGTAACATTTATTGGGATCTATTGGCAGAAAGTATGTTTTCATTAGTGTGTAATCACATGATACATATATAGACTCAAACGAAGCAAATATATCGATCCTGGCATTAAAACATCTATTTCAAATCGTAAAAAAAAATGCAATACATAGGTGAATGAAATTTTTTTCCACCCCTACTGGATAGAGGCGCAAAGTCAGACTAGAATAGGAATATCTCTCTGAATTTATGAGGAATTTAATTGACTTCAACCCTGAAAACACCTTAAACTCTCTGATGTGTTGGTGCTTTAACTTCCAGCAGAGATAAAGGAGAAGGAAACCGAGAGGAGACGTAGTTATCTTTATTCTAAATTGAATTAAGGTCTGATGCGAGGATGCTAACAAATGTGACTGAGTCAGACAGCGATTAGATACTGACGGCTGAAGGTGAAAGGTCAAAGGTCATCTCCTTGTCTCCTGTCGGGGTGCTGCAGACCTCAGCTCTGGACTTAACCCGCGTCTCCTCTGAGGTTTAACTGTGTGGGTGGTAAACACACACACACAGAGCAGCTGGTTAAAAAACACTCCTGAAATAAACCAACCGTAAATCATATTTAATACATCAATAGATGATCATCAAACTGTTAAAACGAGGAGATCTGATTGGAGGACAGTTTGTTAGAAGAGTTTTTGATCCTGTATGCAGCGTTAAAGAGGAAAATATATCATCGATTCACCTATGTATTGCAATTTTTTTGTACAATTTTGAAATAGATTTGCCAGAATCGATATATTTGCTTCAAGTTAACTTCTGAATTGCTTCAGATTGCTTGTTTTGTCAGACCAACAGCCCAGAATATTCAGTTTACTATAAATTAAGACAAGGATAGACAAACATTTGAGAAGCTTGAATCAGAGGATATTTCACATGACTAAAATTATTAATCGTTTACCAATTGCTGATTCCTTTTCTGTAGATTCATTCATTAATCGACTACTCGTTTCAGCTCCAGTTAGTTCCAAACCAAAGCTACATGCATACGCAGGCTTTTCTTGACATAAATCCTGTTTTCTTTGTGGTCTGAACAACAAAAGTGAAATGACTAATGAGCAAAAGCAACGTTTTTCTCCAGAACCACAGCTGTCTCGTGTCTACGGTCTCATTCCCCCAACCCCCAAACTGAGACACACTAGATTCACTCCATTCAAATTCTTCTCAATATTTGCGTTTCTCATGCGGTCACTGGTGGCAAATGTTCTCTCTCACAGCTCAGGAAGTCACAAATCAGACACTAAAGCCGGAGTCTTTGACTTTGGTCAAGCTACAGATGACGGAGCAGCTAGTGGGGTGTTAGTTATGTTGTTTCACCTCATATCCAGAGCATTAATATATATCATCATCAACTTTTGTCTATGTAAAGATATAGAGGAGTAATGTCTACCTGAGTCTATGATATCACAGCATTAGTATCATCAACAACTGTTGTTGATGTAAAGACGTGTGGTTAACACTATTAGCTCTGTCAGTACTGTTGCTGTTGTTTTCACTGCTAGCACTGTTAGCACCGTTACCTGCATGCCGCTAGTTTAGCCATTGCCTTGTTGAGAGCCGTGCAGAGGCAATAGAAATACTCCCAATCTTGCCTTTAGTTATAGACGGTACCATGACATCACCATGACGTCAGCCATTGGTTTGTGGACTGCCATTTTGAAGCCTTGAGTTAGGCATTTTGGCCGTGGCTGTCTTGTTTTTTTTAACCGTGGTTTATGGCCGTCACCATCTTAGTTTTTGACCATCATATCTTGGTATCTGGCTGTCACCATCTTGGTCTTGGCCGTCACCATCTTGGTTTTTGGACGTCTTCATTTTGGTTTTTGGCCATCACCATCACAGCAATATAAAATAGATATTAGAGAGGGAATTATGACCTGTTTAACTTCCTAACACCAGCTCCAAGCAGCTTAGAATTTTTCATCTCTATATAATTTTTAATCAAAGTAAATGTTTAAATAAAAATACAAGAATTTATTTCCTAATCATTTGAATTGTGTTTTTATGTAAATAATAATCAATAACAATGTAAAAGAATAACATTTACAATATTTGATGGTTTACACTGACTTAGGAACAGTTTACATTTTTCAGGACAGTGGTGAAAAAAATTAGTCTGGAGCGCTATAACCAAATAAAAGCAAAACAAATATCGGAAAACTTGTGCTACAATTTTGTGGCCTTTGCTACAAAACTTTCAGCCTCTGTAGAAACTGTTTAGTAAGCCCAGTTGAAAGTGTAACGTTTCAGTCATTTGTCGGTGTCAGCGTGGCCTCTGCAGCGGTTTGGTGGTTTTCCAGAGAGTCGGTCTGTAAACAGCAGTAAGTGAGGTAGTTAACATGGAGCTTGTTTGGTTTTCTGCCAAATGACTGACTTCAAATGGAGCTGAGACTGAGGGATAGACAGGAAAACCTCTACGGTCAGATCACAGCCCGGCTATCAGCCGCTGCTTGCGCTGCGATACGACGTTTGATGTGCTCAGAGGTTATTGTGATGATAACCTGCAGAACGAAACACAGCAGCAGCTTACAGCAATCTGACGGGACCAGAAGAAAGAGAGACGACAGATTTTAATTTAAGATATACTCTAGTATCTTACAGCAATCTGACGGGACCAGAAGAAAGAGAGAGACGACATATTGTAATTTAAGATATACTGCAGCAGCAGCTTCTGGTTTGTCCTGTATGAGTGTAAAATAACATTTATGAAGAAATAAAGTCACAGTTTGAAGACAAATGTCAGTTGAGAGCAGAACAGTCTGCAGTTTGTGGTATTTATTGTATTGAGGAAATAGCATCATAAATTTAAATGATTTCATATGGGCCTTGTTGTGAGCATGTTTATGATTATAATTTAACTACGCGGGACAAAATGTTTTACAGCTCTCGCATCACAGGAGAGTGAAAAGAAAGAATACTGAGCTTTTCAAATGAGGGAAAGATTACAATTCAGTTAAAAGGCCTTTTTATACAGATGTTCAATTCACTAAAACAATCTTTTCCAAACATTTTAGCAAGGATCCACACCTCCAAAACAATATTACATTTTCATTAAATGAAGCCCAAATGTTAGCGCGAGGTAATAACATAGATTAGGATCATAACGTGGACTTAACAGCTCTACCAATCACTAATTTATAAATTAACAATAACTGTAAAATCTAATAAAGTCTTTAGAAACACAGTGATTGGCTCTCGTTTGGTTGTTGCTTGCATTGCGTCAGAGGACGTTTACATAAAGTTGAGCTTTTCTCGACTTTGCCCCGTGTTTGTGTGACTTTAACGTTACTCTGCTGAATGCTAAAATGTGATAAACGTTTGGTAACCAGTTAGCCTTAAAACATGAACTTAATTAATAGAGTAATAAGAAACTACACTGAGAGTATCTCCAGATCCAGCATGACTTCAGTCTGGAGAGAAACACTTGGTCTGTGCTCCATCATGCTTTACAGCCTCACATCAGCCAGCTGTGAGCAGACCCCACTGACAGCACTAATAACAGCCTAATGACGGCCATTATCAGCCTCCTTCAGTCCAAACAAAGACAATTCAGCTGCAACTGCCTTGTTAAAAGTACATAAAAACCAGGAAAACTGAACAAAAGTATACTAGTTTCAGTTTCAAAAATCTTCAGAAATCAAAATGATTGGCATTCAATTTGTGGCGTTATCTCTTCTTGGTGCTTTTAGTAATAGCTTTTTGTCACAGATGTGGGTTTATTTGTTATGAAAAGATAAACACTCACCGGCCACTTTATTAGGTACAAGGTGTACCTAATAAAGTGGCCGGTGCTAGTACCGGGTGGTCTTCTGCTGCTGTAGTCCATCTACTTCAAGGTTGGACGTGTTGTGCGTTCAGAGATGGTATTCTGCATACCTTGGTTGTAACGAGTGGTTATTTGAGTTACTGTTGCCTTTCTATCATCTCAAACCACTCTGCCCATTCCCCTCTGACATCAACAAGGCATTTTCGTCCACACAACTGCCGCTCACTGGATATGTTCTCTTGTTCGGACCATTCTCTGTAAACCCTAGAGATGGTTGTGCGTGAAAATCCCAGTAGATCAGCAGTTTTGAAATACTCAGACCAGCCCGTCTGGCACCAACAACCATGCCACGTTCAAAGTCACTTAAATCCCCTTTCTTCCCCATTCTGATGCTCGGTTTGAACTTCAGCAAGTCGTCTTCACCACGTCTAGATGCCTAAATGCATTGAGTTACTGCCATGTGATTGGCTGATTAGCTATTTGTGTTAACAAGCAATTGAACAGGTGTGCCTAATAAAGTGGCCGGTGAGTGTAGATATCGGGAGCGCTGCCAATTTGGCCCTGGGGGGCCATTAGCGACCACAACAAATACACCGTTGACAGAGTTATCGCTGGTTAAAATTCAGGATTGACAGTAACTTCTAGTCACAGGTTGCATATTGGTTGTCATTCTATCATGAAGGCAAGAGGATGAAGTTTGACCCTGAAGTGACCTTCATGCTCCTTTTATTTATTTATTTTTTTGCGTTTTTCTCAGGTTAAAAGCTTTTAAAAAGAACCCTCAAAAAATAAAGAGGTAATAAAAACCTGTCTGTGATCTTCTGACATCCAATCTAACCAGCTTGAACACACCTTGGAAATCATCAGGAGTCATAAAATCTGCAACAAATAGGAATATTTAGCACCTATGTGGCGCCCATTTTGAAAAATGGCTTAACCTGCAGCAGTTAAACAGGTTATCGGTAGTCAGGTGGAGTTGTTGATGGGACTGAGGATTCACCGGACCAGAACCACATACTTCTGCTCGCTCACTTTCCCTTCACACACGAGCAGATCCGTTTCCTCGGCAGAAAACCCCTCTCTTCTCTAATTTGCTGAATCCGCCTTTTAAATAGCGATGCGCCCGGTGTCTTTTAAAGGGAATGGGAGATGATAATCTATGATTATTTAAGAGACTAAATACAACCCTTTTGCTCTTTGTACCTTACTTTGCGCTCAGATTATGTGCCGCTTAACTAGCAAAAGTGGAGTTGGACAAACCCTAAATAACCTTTAGACCATGAGCTATCATTCATCATTTAGCCTTTGTTGAATAGTTTCCACCCTTGTCTGTCTTGGGCCATCTTCTCCAGCTGTTTCCACATCAGTTCCTTCTTTTTGAACTCTTGTTCCGTGCTCCTTCTCCAGGTGTTTCTGGGTCTTCCTCTCCCCCGTTTGCCTTGTGGGTTCCATGTCAGTGCCTGCTCGGTTATTGCCGTTTTATTTCTCAGAGTGTGTCCAATCCAGCTCCCCTTTCTCCTTTTGAGCCGTACTTCTATTGTCTCTTGTTTGGTGCGTTCCCACAGGTTGATGTTGCTGATGGTGGTTGGCCAGTAGATCCCAAGGATGCGTCTTAGACAGCGATTAGTGAATGTCTGCAGCTCGTTGATGATGTTGGTGGTGGTCTTCCAGGTTTCTGATCCATACAGCAGTGCTGTTTTAACGTTGGAGTTGAAGATTTTGAGCTCGGTCTTTAGTGAAATGTTTTTGGATTTCCAGATTTTGTTCAGTATGTTGAATGCTGTTCTTGCTTTTCCGATTCTTGATTTCACGTCCTCCACCACCCACAGCTATAACACTTCCTAGATATGTGAATTTTGTCGACCTCTTCCAGTGGCTGGTCCCCCGACTGTTATAGGATTCATGCTTTTGTTGTTGATCCGCATGATTTTGGTTTTTGATCCATTTATTTTGAGTCCAACCATGAGCTATAGATCAGTTAAATAGGGCCCTCACTCCCTGAAGTCTGAGTTAACTGTTTACAGGTTTTTGGGTCTGGGATTCTATCTGAGTTTTTTCCTGTGATGGGAACGGTTGTGAATGATTATTGAGGATTGGAGGCCGTGATGGGAACGTTTGGGAATGTTTTTTTACCGCAGCAGGCAGTTTTATAGTTTGATGGAGATCTGCAGGGAGTGTGTTTGGGTGTCTCATGAACCCGTCTGACTGCTGAGAAGCTGCTGGTTCGTGATCTGATAATGTAAAGACCAGAGTCTCATGTGCTTCTGTTACACTCTGCAGCTTTACTCTAGTTCAGCATCTGTAACATTAACCAAAGAAAAACACAAACCCTCCAAACAGAAGACTTCATGAGATCATTTCTGTTTTTCTGTTTCATTTTATTGGATTTTTATGAGATGAAAATAGGATTAGAAAGAACACTGAACACAATAACACGAGATCCATGAAAATGATGAGGAAGCTATTAAAGTAGAAATTGAAAACATGAAAAGCAGAACTATTGCAGGAAGTGGAATCACAGGGGAAGTGTCTGTGGTCGTGAGTGGGAGAGAGTGTGTTTCTGTTTGTGTGTATATATATATATATACATATATATATATATATATATCCATGTGAATGTGACTAAGTCAGATGTAATTTAAGACGTCCATACTTGGTTATGAGGTAAATTAATCAAATCACATTCCTCAAAAACTGTTCTTCACCGCAGGAACAGTTTTGTTTTATTCCAGTCTTAAAGTGAGATCACTATGTCACTATTATTTATAACCTTTCAGGCCAACCTGGTTAAGTTTTTCCCAACAGAGTCACAGACATCAGTGTTTATATGTTGACTTATGAAGCTTTTGGCGACAAATTGGTTAAGCCGTTACCAGGTTTAACCCAGAAAGATTTGGTAAATATAGGTGATGTATCTCAACGGGCTGATGCTCAAATCTAAAAGGTTAAAGAACAAACTAACATCCTGTAATGTGTCTCAGTGAGGTGTTGTTCCACCACCACCACAACAGCTTCTTGTCTTCTCCAAGTCTTTGCAGTCTACTGGAGCGATGAGCGCCATCCGTCCTGAAGATATCCCCTCGTTTCATGTTGCGATGATGATGATGATGATGATGTTGGAGAGCGCTGTTTAACGCGCTGCTCCAAAATGTCCCATATGTGTTCAGTTGGGTTGAGATCTGGTTACTGTAAAGGCCATTTTCATACTCATTGAACCATTCAGACACTTCTTGTGTTCTCTATGGCTTTAACTGGCCTGTAAAGATGAAAGAAACACACCAGTTTACTGGAGTTTCTGTTTAGTGAGAGCCAGGTTGTCCGTCTGCATCACTGCAGCTGATTACTGGAATGTTATCAACGCTGAGAGCAGAGAGAAAGAGTCAACTGTTTAGCACATTATTTTTCCTTTTTTAAGATGACTGTTTGGCATTTTCTGCCTTTATTTGACAGTTGATAGTGAAGAGACACAAAACAAAAGTCCCTGGTTGGAATCGTACCAGCAACGTTGTGTTTATGTGACATGGGCTGTTACCATTGGGCTACCAAGGTGCTCCAGAAAACAATATTTCTTTGGAGATAAAAGAAGATTTTAATTTCGCAGAGAGACGATAAAAAAATCTGTAAAAACTGATAATTTTTTCTTAACCCCCTGAGACGCTTTCAGAGGCTGTAGCAGGTTCAGTTTTAGAGCTGCAACGTACAGGTCTCATAGAAAACCTGAGGAATCCACTGGTACCAACCAATAGTAAATAACGCTCCAAAGTTAGGTCAAATTTTAACGAGGAAAAACTGTCATGGCCATTTTCAAAAGGGTCCCCGACCTTTGACCACATATGTGAATGAAAATGGGTTCTATGGGTACCCACGAGTCTCCCCTTTACAGACATGCCCACTTTATGATAATCACATGCAGTGTTTTTCATGCAGTATAAATGTGTTATTGTCTCCTATTCTAAAAGGGTGTGTTTGAATATTTCTACATACTGGGGTCCCTAAACAGTCTTGAATCACATAAATTGTGTCTCACTGTAAAGCTGAGACTCTTGTGGATCCAATGAGCCCAACTGTATTCATGTGTGAAGATGTTAGTCCCCATAGGAGACATTTCATTGACCTCACTGTATAAATGACCTGTGGTGACCTCTAGGATAATCACAGCATCATGAAACTTTAAAGCCACAAACTAGAGACCTAGAGCATTCAGAGGATGGATGGCTTTCCTAGCTAGATTGACAATAAGGGGGTTTCTGAGCAGTTTACACAACAGAAGTGCTCGCCGTCCAATCACCGAAAAAAATGCAATTCTTGCAGAAATCTCCAAAGAACAAAGGTTTTTGATCCCAAATCACAGCATGGCTTTTTCTATGGTGTTCCTCAAGGTCTTGGTGTCTTAATGTGGTATTTTGGAGGGATTATTGATCATTTCTATCAATTCTCCAGTGGTAAAAAAATGGTTGAATTTAGCACCAAATCTGTGTAACAAATGGTATCAAGACGTTATAGAGCATGGGGATGACCAACATATACTTCTATCATAATGTTCTAAACCCTTAAACGCTCTCACAATTTTAGAACAACTTGACAGACAGTGCTGAGCTGCATCTCAAATGAATCTTCATGTTTCCAGCTTTCAGATGATGTTCACCACTTCTATGTGACATCTACTGTTGACCTGCTATCTCCCCCTAAAGACCTCCTGTACCCCCCTAAAATAAAGACTAAAACGGATCTATTGTGGGTCTCAGGGGGTTAATAAGGGAAGTATCTTTAACAGCCAGAATCAACAGGAGGAATTATTACAACCCTGGTTCAATGTTCATATGAGCGCCTGACTGTTGTTTTAAGATAGACTTTGAAAGATAGTGAACCAGTCCTTTAATTACTAATGTGCTCTTGATTCAAAGCTGCTCTTTATAGTTTGGTTCTCCCTCGTGTAACTGTTTCTAAATATTTTTGGGACCTAAACGAGGTTCTGATTTAAATTGTTCACTTTAAGTGGATAAAGAATCTCTCTGTTGCCAAGTCAAACAAGTCTATGATGTGATTTAATGAGTGAGAGCAGTACGAAGGGTGAAAGTGATTTGATCTGATTTGATGCCGCAGGCCAAATACGTGTTTAACTGAGTGAAAATCAATCACTACTTGTAGTAGTGCACCAATAAAACACCGTCAAACACAAACACACGGCCAGATCTCTAGATGGATGCTGATATTTCATCACTGTGTTTGTGTTCCTGCAGTAATACAACAGCAATACAGTACGTGCTGTTTGTGTTTGTAATGATTATTCATGTTGTCATCGGGTGCTCAGGCTGCTGCCATTAATTCAGTCCACTTAGTGCTACGTGCTGTATGACGACTCAGCAAGCTCTGTTTTTATTCAGCTTTCATTACCACCAATTATATCAACAGTAGATGATGATATAAAACAAGATAACATTTTATCGACTCCCCCGAGGCATCCTGGGAGATTACAGCAGAGGTGGAGGCTGGTGAGTACAGAGTTACTCAAGGCTGTAAATTAAAATAGAAGAACAGAAGAAGTGATCTAACCAGACCTCTCTGGCCTGCTGTTCATCTCTCAACGCTTTCTTTGGCAACACCCGCCCTGCCTCCATGCTAGCACGAGGTACTGCTAACCCGAATTGTTCAGGTCCTGTTCCCTGACCAATGGGCCATCCTGACCTTAACCACGCGAGGTCAGTGCCTAAACTCAACCCGCTACACATGGCGGATCTCTGCCAAGAAAAGTAGAGGGATCCATAATTACACCTCCAGGCTACATTAGCTGCTACCAGCATAACACACCGGAATCTCTGACACAACCAAACATACGTATATTAATAAGAAGTGAAAGTCAATAGTTCGTTCCGTTGCAACATCAGCTCTCAGCAGCAGAGCTACACTTCCACCATTTTGGACTAAAAGCGACTACCAGACGCCAGTAAAACGTGCGACTACAAAGAGGTGTACAAAAGTACTTCCCATTTATTTGCTTCCCAGAGGAGCATAAAGTGAGTGATGGACATAAATGGAAGTTATAAAAATCCAGCACACAGATTTTGAGATTAATCTCAAACTATTTCATGTCAAGGATCCAAAATGGAGTCCAACAGACCACAGACCATGGATGTAGAAGAGGGTCCAACAGACCACAGACCATGGATGTAGAAGAGGGTCCAACAGACCACAGACCATGGATGTAGAAGAGGGTCCAATAGACCACAGACCATGGATGTAGAAGAGGGTCCAATAGACCACAGACCATAGATGTAGAAGAGGGTCCAATAGACCACAAACCATGGATGTAGAAGAGGGTCCAATAGACCACAGACCATGGATGTAGAAGAGGGTCCAATAGACCACAAACCATTGATGTAGAACAGGGTCCAATAGACCACAGACCATGGATGTAGAAGAGGGTCCAATAGACCACAGACCATGGATGTAGAAGAGGGTCCAATAGACCACAAACCATTGATGTAGAAGAGGGTCCAATAGACCACAGACCATGGATGTAGAAGAGGGTCCAATAGACCACAGACCATGGATGTAGAAGAGGGTCCAATAGACCACAAACCATGGATGTAGAAGAGGGTCCAATAGACCACAGACCATGGATGTAGAAGAGGGTCCAATAGACCACAAACCATTGATGTAGAACAGGGTCCAATAGACCACAGACCATGGATGTAGAAGAGGGTCCAATAGACCACAGACCATGGATGTAGAAGAGGGTCCAATAGACCACAAACCATTGATGTAGAAGAGGGTCCAACAGACCACAGACCATGGATGTAGAAGAGGGTCCAATAGACCACAGACCATGGATGTAGAAGAGGGTCCAATAGACCACAGACCATGGATGTAGAAGAGGAGGTCCAATAGACCACAGACCATGGATGTAGAAGAGGGTCCAATAGACCACAGACCATGGATGTAGAAGAGGGTCCAATAGACCACAAACCATGGATGTAGAAGAGGGTCCAATAGACCACAAACCATGGATGTAGAAGAGGGTCCAATAGACCACAAACCATGGATGTAGAAGAGGGTCCAATAGACCACAGACCATGGATGTAGAAGAGGGTCCAATAGACCACAAACCATGGATGTAGAAGAGGGTCCAATAGACCACAAACCATGGATGTAGAAGAGGGTCCAATAGACCACAAACCATGGATGTAGAAGAGGGTCCAATAGACCACAGACCATGGATGTAGAAGAGGGTCCAATAGACCACAGACCATAGATGTAGAAGAGGGTCCAATAGACCACAGACCATGGATGTAGAAGAGGTTGTGTCTTGTGCTTTTGCCCTGCGTGTTAGTAAATAACCTACAACTCCATTAAATTCTATGGCAAAGACCAGGGAGATGGTGATCAACTTCAGAAGGAAGAGGACGGTTTCATAACCCAGAAGAATGAATGGAATAAAAAGGACGATGGATGGGTTCCAAATCTCATTCTTTCTCTTTTTACTTTTAATACAGCTGCCCTTACAAAGTATACATACTGTTGCATGCAGTTTGTATACTATTGTGACATACTACTACCTCATCATTAACATTGCGTCTTGAACTTTAACTCTCCCGCTCCGCTGTGCAGAGGATTGTGGGTCAGAATTGCCGGATCAGCATGTTGGCTTCATACTGCAGAATGTGACCGGATGTAGTAGGACCTCCTGGTATTTTTGGCATACTGCATTTGTCATACTATGTATTGGGACACACTAAATCTTTTTCTAGCAGACTAAATATGGTAGTATTGGTTCTGCTTTATGGATTTTGGTACTTTAGACCAACAGTTTTATAGCAGTACAAAGCTAAATCTTAGGGGTACTCTATTAAGTATCCTGTCTGAGTGTTGGCCTCGGTAAGTCGGCTAATAAAGAAAGAACACAGTGTGAACTAGAGGCCTGACATTAATCACTTAAACAGGGACACAGCAGCCTAATTCACATGTCGTGTGTGTGCATGTATGTTTGAATGGTTGTGAACATGTGTGGGTGTAGAATAGAATAATGAAAACCAGCTCTCAGCAGCTGTGGTATGAACCAGCCACACTCATGTTGCTCTCAGTTTGAATACATCGTACACACACACACACACAAACACACACACACACACACTTGATGGGATTGGCTAACCATTATTTTGCCATTACTCGGTTTTCTCAGGCGGTCTGCTGATAAACATTCGCTGTCTTCACCTCTCTGATCCAAAGAAAATGTTAAGTGGAGTTGACAGAGTGCAGGAGGGGAACAGCAAATAACACACTTTATCACATGTAAATATACTTTAGTAAGGTTGTCAAGACAACAAACAAGATGTTCAGTAGATTATGGGGAAGTTTGGATCTCTACATTTCAAACATTAAACACAGAAAAGTAGGTGTTGGTTGATGCTAAAGTGGATAAAGTGGTGTAATGCTTCCAGGAACAGGCGTTACATGTGTGACTCTAATCAGAGTTTAATCTGAGACAAACCTCCCAGTTAAACAGGGCCGTGTGTTTATTCCTGTACAGACTCTATAGAGACTCTTTGGGTTTACCATCCTTTACTTTGATGTGTTCCCACCACATTCAATGACATCATTCATGTTGTTTCAGAGGAACCTGGACATGCCTCAGTGGTCTGATACTGTATAATATATATTTTAGGGGTGTAGCGATACGTTTTTACAACGATACGATACTATTTCCATGGTGCCGATACGATTGAAGGACGATATTTGGCTCATCTAAAGCGATACGATACGATTCAATGATTTGAAATCGATACAGCAACTTTTTTGCCAACAATTCAATCAGTGTGACTGTGTGAAATAAAAATCTGATATTGGACGGTGCAGGTCAGGATTACTCAAAGTTTTTATTGTAAGGGAATCAGGGATAAATTAATTATGGATATAAACAAGTAAACAATGATTATTGGCAAATACATACAGCTTTTATTTGAAAATAATAAAAAGTGCAACTTCAGGACCTGCTGATTCAGATCTCAAGATACAAGGCAGTGCAATATTAAACAAAAAATATAATAAACCAACTTCTATTCAAGTTAAATGAACAGTAGTTTAACCTGCTCCTACTTTTTTCAGTTTCAATATAAATGGTAGATCAATAATACAGAGAGCAACCGCTTATAGTGATCAAACAGCTTGGGACAGAATCATTCCTACAAACGCTGTTTAAATAATCTGCTTATAGTAATCAAGTAGTCCACCTACAGTGTTCATTTGGGGTCTTTTCCTACATGAAAACATACGGAAACACATTTTAAAACTATGTTTTTTAACTATTTCTGTTTTGTTTTTTATTTTACTCCCGTGATAATTTGCCTCGCCGACCGTCTGCTTCCCGGCTGTATACGTGAGGCGGCTGAGGCGGCTGATGCTGCGTGCATATTGATATCATGACAGGGAAAGGAAAGTCATTTTCTCTGAATCGCGTCAAGTGATTGATAGCTCCTGCACACGTAATGCCCCCAAAATGAAACTCCGTAGACCGGCTCCTCGGCACCGCAGCGCCAGCAGCTCATGCAGAACCGGTGCCCATCTCACTCGGCGCCGTTACTGGGTGAGAGCGAGGAGTCCAGTGCGTGTCTGGAGTGAACCTCAGTAACGTTTAACATTTCTTTACTAATAAATTTAACAGAGCATTTAATCTCGGTAGATGTGCAGTATATACAACAAGTGACAGTACAAGCTCCAAACCTTGAGTCAACAATATACAGAGGACCTCGCTTCCTAAATAAAGTCATCTTTTAATTTCTGAAAAAATATTCCAGAAAAAGCTTGACAGTGGAGGTTTCAGCATGTTGAAGAGCAGCTGTTTAGACTTCAGTATGTTCAGCAGATGAGTCCAGTTACTCAGACTTTATTCAGGTTTTACTGAGGTGGCATTGCTTCTTATTTCTGTGTATTTTCAGTCCTTCGGCCCTCTTGTTTGTTTATGTGAGCCTGAGAGAGGAATCTCTCCTCTTGGCCCGCCGCTGCTCTTTCCCTCTGAGCAGCCGGGTCAAAGCACTCAGGCTCAGTTTGGGGGAAGCCAGCACCATCTGAATTGCAAAGAAAACAGAAAAATCCACTTCGGGCTCAGTCCGAACTTTATGATAACACGTAATTAATCGGCTGGAATCTGCTGGCGCAATCAAATGTAGCCTTAACCCCGCACCTCCATGTAATTACCAGTTAAGGACGGAGAATATGAAGTGTGTTTTTGGGGGGGAAATTGTTTTACTCCACATGAACAAACAACTGAGAGGAAGTTGTTTACAGCACGTCTGTCTGTTAGTCTGTCTGTATGAAGTTCATACAGACAGACTAACCTCTCCACAGCGTTCATGCTATGAACTGTGGAGAGGTTAGTCTGTCTGTGTCTCAGGAGAGGTCCAGTCTGGACGTTAGTGTCAGCATCAAGTGGATGGTCCCTGCAGGCTTAAAGGGTCAGTTCACCCAAATCACAAAAATACATCTATTTGGTCTTTTTGGCGTTTAATTCCCACCTGAACCCCCGCAGCGTCGCCTACCTGGACCTGGGTGCTGTAATCCAAACCGTGCACTGATGGCTCAGAGCTCAGCGTTGGTTTCACTCCATGTCGGTTACCATAGAAACGCAGATAGAAAATAAAACCAAAATACTTCTGCAGCTCGCTAACGTTCTTTCTCTTCTTCCACCTTCTGCCCTCTGAAAGGCTCGTGTCAGATAAGACCTGCCCCTCTTGACGTTCAGCAACCAATCAGTAAGACAAATGACCATGTGACCATGACAACGGTAGATTAATGACTTCTCTATCTCCTCTGGAGGACAGATGGGCCCTGAAGTCTAAATCCCTGCAGCCTCACCTGAAACGTTCTTCATGCTGGGCGTCATAAATAAATTGGTTCCTGTTTTAACATCCAGAGTCCGGTGTTGAACGTAAGCATTTAAAAACACACAGCAACTCCCAAACTGTGTGTAAATCTGCTGCTTCTCCTCAACATGGAGAGTTTTATGGCCTTCAATTACACAGAACAGCTTCCGTTAAACAAATAGTGAACGTACACGGACAGCTCTGGAGAATGTGGACTACCGTCAGCGAGGTCTGGACCTCACAAGATTAGACGTCAACAAGATTTACTGTAAAATACCATAAAAATAAAAGTACACATAACGTGAAGCGCTGAATGAGAACATCTGTGAGACTCAGAGTTTGTCTGATTCTGATCTCAGTTGGTAGTTTTATTATTTTAATGACACAGCAGGAGTTCTTCACAACAAAACAGCTTTACTCTCCTCTCCTTCTCTCTCAGTGTAAAACATTGCAGTTGTAATTTATTGTAACTAGAGGAAGTAGACACGTGGGACTACGTCCGGTTTTCAAAATAAGGTGTTAACAAAGGGAACTGTATATGTATGACAAACAACTTGATTAATCAAGAAAATAATGTCCATAATAATGGATAATGAAAATCATTAGTTGCAGCCCTGAACTATTCAGCAGCTAACCTGAAAACCAAGAGAATTAAAATATAAATTAACAAGCCAGCCGACAGATGTCCTGTACCTTTTTCTTTGCTCAAATTGTTATATTTATAAATTTACCACAATATGTACAACAATAGCTATATTTATGGTGAATAATATTCTATAAAATCTTTACAATTTTTTCTCCTCTTGCCCTTCTGTCACCTGTTAGATAGTAAAAGTACTAGGGCTGTCGAAGTTAACAAATTTCTTTAGCGCATTAATGCAACTTGTGATTTTTAGGTCGTAGCAGCTAGAAGAAGATTGTATCATATGAAACTAGCAAACCTAATGAATCCATTGGTACCAACCATGTCATACTAACTGGTAAATAACGCTCCAAACTTACGCTAAATTTTGATGAGGAAAAACTGTCATGGTCATTTTCAAAGGGGTCCCTTGACCTCTGACCTCCAGATATGTGAATGAAAATGAGTTCTATGGGTACCCACGAGTCTCCCCTTTACTGACATGCCCACTTTATGATAATCACATGCAGTTTGGGGCAAGTCATAGTCAAGTCAGCACACTGACACACTGACAGCTGTTGTTGCCTGTTGGGCTGCAGTTTGCCATGTTATGATTTGAGCATATTGTTAATGCTGAATGCAGTACCTGTGAGGGTTTCTGGACAATATTTGTCATTGTTTTGTGTTGTTAATTGATTTCCAATAATAAATATATACATACATTTGCATAAAGCAGCATATTTGTCCACTCCCATGTTGATGAGTATTAAATACTTGACAAATCTCCCTTTACGGTTCATTTTGAACAGATAAAAAATGTTTAATTTAAATGATTAATCACGATTAAATATTTTAATCGACCGACAGCCCTAAAAAGTACATTTTACATGCTCGCTTGCTGTACCGTAGCTTCAACATGTAGACAACATTACATGCATTTCTGCATTATGTGTTCTTTGCACCTTTGTTTATTCTGAGCTTTTAGTCATCAGGTAGGTCAGCGTCGGCGGTGTGTTCAGGTTCGATGTGTTTTAGGTGTTTAGGAGACACAGAAGAAGAACTGTGTAGTTAGCATGAGCAAAAATAGCTGCCAAGAAAATGGAAAAAAGATGACTCAGATTACTACTTTGACTTAAAGTCTGACCTGCTCTGGGGCCCCGAGCCAGACTTTGAGACCCGACACATCACATGACAGATAGCCAAGAGGAGGAAACAGAGAGAGGGAGGCTGTAAGTGAGATTTATCTCCCGTTCAAAAGGCCACCGAATCAGTTAGTGGAGCAGACAGACTGATATCAGCTGGACAGTGTGTGTGTGTGTGTGTGTGTGTGTGTGTGTGTGTGTGTGTGTGTGTGTGTGTGTGTGTGTGTGTGTGTGTGTGTGTGTGTGTGTGTGTGTGTGTGTGTGTGTGTGTGTGTGTGCGTGCGTGCGCGTGCGCGTCAGACAGAGACAATGACACACTGACTGGTGGTTTCATTTTGTTTTCTAATCCCAGTTTAAAGAGTCATTCATCACTGCAGCTGTGAGGAGGCAGAGTGGAGATTTCAGTTACCATAGAAGTTGACACGCCGAGGGGGCAAAGGGAGGACAGACTGATAGAGGGGTAGAGATGAGGAAGAGGAGGAGGAAGTAAAGAAAATACTGTGGAGAGAGGATGGATGGAGAGAAAAAGTAGAGCAGTAAGTAGTGAAGGAGTGTAAAGATCGTGGTGAGATATTAGATGAATAACAGATGAAAGGAGGAAGACGAGGAGGAGGAGAGAGGGGGAGTAAAAGAGGGAGAGATTCCCAGTGCCTCGTGGCCGAGAGCCAAACTGAGCACAACCACACTCTTCTTCTCTTCTTCTTTCTCATTCTTCTCTCACAGACACTTATGTACAGCAAATACACAAAGTCAAACACACATAGCCTGGCGTGAGGCCACTGAGGGCTCAAACATCCCTCTTCATCTCCTCATCGGCCCTGTTCTCTCTCCCCCTCCTCCTCCTCCTCAGCTCTGTGGGGACAGCAGGTTGTCTAAACTGATGTATGAAAGTCCTCTTTTTACACCTTACAGACAGTCGGAGATGGATTTAGGTTTTTGAAATCATAGTTTGACGATGAAGAGAAGCAAGAGGAAGAGGACATGAGACAAATGTCCTGGACCAGATTCAAACCCGGGACTTTGTAGTTAAGATAAAATGAGATAGTAGGGGTGTAACGATACGTTTTTACAACGATACGATGCGATTTCCATGGTTACGATACGATTCAAGGACGATATTTGGCTCATCTAAAGCGATACGATACGATTCAATGATTTGAAATCGATACAGTAACTTTTTTTGCCAATTCACCATCTTGTTTTTTTGCCGTCACCATCTTTGTTTTTGGCGGTCAGCCTCTTGGTTTTTGGCCATCACCATCTCGGTTTTTGTCCGTCACCATCTCGGTTTTTGGCCGTCACCATCTCAGTTTTTGGCCGTCACCATCTCGGTTTTTGGCCGTCACCATCTCGGTTTTTGGCCGTCACCATCTCGGTTTTTGGCCTTTACCATCTTGGTTTTTGGCCATCACCATCTCGGTTTTTGGCCTTTACCATCTCGGTTTTTGGCCGTCACCATCTCGGTTTTTGGCCTTTACCATCTTGGTTTTTGGCCATCACCATCTCGGTTTTTGGCCGTCACCATCTCAGTTTTTGGCCGTCACCATCTCGGTTTTTGGCCATCACCATCTCAGTTTTTGGCCGTCACCATCTCAGTTTTTGGCCGTCACCATCTCGGTTTTTCGCGGTCAGCATCGTGGTTTTTGGCCGTATAATATCGCAAATATAATATCAGTCAAAATAATCCCAATTAGATTTTTTTTCAAAATGAATGGAGCTGACTGCTTTTTAACATCTTTGGAGTGTTGAAATGATATTACAGTATGTCTCTCTCGCCTCAACAAAGAAATGAAAGCGTCTGTTAAACATCATTCTGTCGTATTATAATTTTCTTATGAATGAAAGAAATCATGAAACAGGTGAAAGAGCAGAGAAACGTCTTTTATTGTTCTACAGAGTCTCTCTTCCTCTCTTTCCTCTCCACTGAGAACCCAAACATCTACGACCACAATCACTTCTTCTTCCTGTTTTACCACCACGCTGTCTGTCATCCCGTCAGTGACGAGTGGCGTTCATCCAGCACCATCTGTTCAAACACGCTGACAGTAATACTTCATAAAACACCGGCTTTATTTATTGTCATAGTGAATAGATTAGGACATACAGGTAATGTTACAGACTTGTACAGTGACTGTAGAAATACGTTCATTTATTTATCCTACACCTCTCCTGCAGCCATCACAGCCTCTTCTCAAATATAATCCAGTCAAACTATTTCTCTGTCTGCATTCTTTTACTGGTTTTTAAACCTTCTTTTTTTACATATGAGAGCAGTAACCTCCTGTTGGACATTTTCATACGTTTATCTGAACCAGACGGTCTGACAGCAGGACGGGTTAATGGCCCTGAACTGTGCTAGTAGTTCTCAAAAAGGGTAAATCCCAACTAGGGCTGAACGATTTTGAAAAAATATCTAATTGCGATTATTTTGACTGATATTTTATTTGCGATATGATTCGCGGTAGTATACGACCAAAAAACCAAGATGGTGACGGACAAAAACCAAGATGACAACGGCTAAAAACCAAGATGGAGACGGCCTAAAACCAAGATGACGACGGCTAAAAACCAAGATGGAGACAGCCTAAAACCAAGATGACGACGGCTAAAAACCAAGATGGAGACAGCCTAAAACCAAGATGACGACGGCTAAAAACCAAGATGACGACGGCTAAAAACCAAGATGAAGACAGCCTAAAAGCAGGATGGAAACGGACAAAAACCAAGAGGGTGACAGCCTAAATGCTGAACTCGAGGCTTCAAAATGGCAGTCCACGAACCAATGGGTGACGTCACGGTGACTACGTCCACTAATTATATACAGTCTGCATAAATACTGTATTTCAACACGACAAACATACTTAAGCATGCAAACAAGTGGTAGAACGCACACTACTACATTGATGTACATACAAGTCCACTTTCACTGGTAACCTTAAAAACTAATGCGTCTGTACACACACTCACACACACACACACACACACACACACACACACACACACACACACACACACACACACACACTCACACACCAGTGTGTTGACTTAGTCCATCTGGTCCTGATTGTGGTGAGATGATTGAGATGTTTGTCGTGGCTGTCGTGGTGACCCGGCAGTCTGACTGACACACATTGTAGATAGTAACATTTACTGACACACACTCACTCATTCATTTACTCACACACACACACACACACACGCGCACACACACACAAGCAGTGCTGGAGATCTAACACACAACAGATGGTTCATTAGACTGTGATGTGTAGTTTAGTGACACAGCAGAGAGCTCAGCTAGAGATGAAATAGATATTAAACAGAAGCAGGACGTTTTCTTTCCCGTTGTGAGTTTATTTTAGAGCCGGTGGTCCTGGTGGAGACTGAAGCAGTCATTCTGGCTGTGACCTCATCTCCAGTTACAAGAATTGTACGTGAATCATGAGTTATCAAAATTCACTTGGGCATAAAAACCTTAAACTTCCTGAGATAAGATTTAAAGTTTGTTATTATTTGCTGGTGTGACTCATTTAACAGTTTCCAGTCAAACTCCTCTTGCTGGCTTCTTCTGGGGCTTCAGGGGTCGTACGGCTGCGACGGCTGCGCCCCGAGATAAAAATAGTTAAACTTTTGGAACGCGCACCGCATGTCATGTGACGAGGAAAAAACAATCAAAGCCAGCAGATATCGTTTCTTTCTTCTGTAAATATCAGTCTACCTTAAATACATGGAGGAGAAGTTAATCATTGTGGTGCAGGACTACCCAGAACTTTATGATCTGTCCCACCGACTATTTTACTGCTTCACCCTTTCTGACCGAGGACGTCTCAACATCCTGTAGAAAGATAAGCAACACTGACACATGGAGCCATGAAGATACTGTGAGGCATTCACGATGCTGGAAATCCATTTATCTTTGTTTTCACTGTTTAGTTTAGTCAGTGAGGCTTTTACTGCTGAATTACCACAACTTCATTACCTTCATCATTGCAGCACGCAGATTTTGGCTGCTTAAGCTTGGTTTATGGTCGCCGTAGTGAAGCCGGCGCTGAGATGGAGACAGCGAAAAACCAAGATGGAGACAGCCAAAAAACAAGATCGAGATGGCCAAAAACCAAAACCAAACCTGTGCCCTTGACAAAAATCACCGCTACAACCACTGGGGGGCACCAACGTCAGAAATAATCCAATTCAACACATTAAAAGAAGTAATAGCAGGAAATGTATGGAGTCATTGGACGTCTTGTGGGTTTATCTCTCTGGTGACCGCTCTGTGCTGACTGTAGATTTTTGGAGAACATGTCGTAACAGTGAAGACTTGATTCAGTCCTAATGTTTTAAAGAAGAGCTGTGTTTGTGTTTGGCCCACGTCCGATGCAGAGTCCTCATGCTGGGTCCTGTGGGAACTAGATCCAGAATAACATGGTAACTTGGGTCCTCTCCACCACTTTCCCACTCCTACCTCTTTATAAAATAAATATATTAAATAAAGCCTTCCCAGAAGAAGCATTTCTTAAAGTAGAGAAAGTGAAAGTTAAAATCACATCTGTTTCTGGTTCCATTCTCCTCTCATGAACACTGGACCATGAAGTTACTGCTCGAACACATTTAAATGTACGTTGTAATATGTTTATGTTTCTTCTTATCTTGCTGCACACATTGAAGGATCTGAGCTTCCTCAGGAAATAGAGTCTGCCCATCCCCTTCTTATATACAGCCTCATAATCGGTTTTCCAGTTCAGTCTGTTGTTGATTTTGACGTCCAGGTACTCAAAGTCCTCCACCACGTAGACATCCTCTCCAAGAATACACAGAGGTTGTGAAACCGTCCTCTTCCTTCTGAAGTTGATCACCATCTCCCTGGTCTTGGCCACAGAATTTAATGGAGTTGTAGGTTATTTACTAACACGCAGGGCAAAAGCACAAGACACAACCTCTTCTACATCCATGGTCTGTGGTCTATTGGACCCTCTTCTACATCCATGGTCTGTGGTCTATTGGACCCTCTTCTACATCCATGGTCTGTGGTCTATTGGACCCTCTTCTACATCCATGGTCTGTGGTCTATTGGACCCTCTTCTAATAATGCCAGTTACGTAACAAAACATTTATTTTAAGCCAAACCACGATCAAGTAATTGCGTTTCACAACATTAAATAGAACAGTCATATATGTTGTTTTGGAAGTTATTGGCAAATGACGTTAAAGGTGTAAAAAATATCGATACAGTATCGCGATATTATGATTTGCGATACTGTATTGATTTTTAATTAACCTCTTAAAGATTTGCTGGCCCGCCGGCTGACCTGTACGTTATACTTTCAGAGGTTGTATTGGGCTCAGTATTAAAGCTAGAGTGAAGCTACTGGTATCATATGAAACTAGAAAACCTATTGAATCCATTGGTACCAACCAATGTCAATTCAATTTCATATGGCTTGTCACGAAGGAGGTTAAATAACGCTCCAAAGTTACACTAAATTTTGACCAGGAGAAACTGGCATGGCCATTTCCAAAGGGGTCCCTTGACCTCTGACCTCCAGATATGTGAATGGAAATGGGTTCTATTGGTACCCATGAGTCTCCCCTTTACAGACATGCCCTTTTTTGGATGCAGTATGAATGTGTTATTTTCTCCTATTCTAATGATGTGTTTGAATATTTCTGCATACTAGGGTCCCTAAACAGTCTTAGAATTACATAAATAGCGAGCCCTGTATCATGATACGTATCGTATTGCCAGATTCTTGCCACTACACAGCCATAAACAACGTGTTAGTTTGAAGCATTTACTGATGAAAGTGTAATGTCGATAAATATGCAGACAAATGAAGAAAGATGAGATGAAACACCTGAAGATAAGTTCATACATGAGACGGAGAAAGAGAGACAGTTATTTTTGGTTAACGGAGAGGACAGAGATGTATTTCCCCGCTGCTCAGAAACAAAGCCTGAGGCTGTTGGCTTGTTCTGCTGCTTCGTAACTCTGAGGTTCAGCCAAAACATCTGGACTCTCTGATACTGAAGACAAACTGCAGTAATACAACCAGCTCTGTAAGCAGGCATGAGAGTTTTAGTTCATATTCATCCAGCTCATGAAGTTAGATTATATTATCGTTGTATAAACTGATGGCTTTCAACAGATGTGAAAGAAAGGAAGACGGTTCACTGTCGCTCATTGTTTATGATGACAAACAAACGCACTAACTTCAATGTATCTGAGGTTGTCGTGTGTGTGTGTGATTAAGGACAATACAAGTGTTGTTGAAAGTTTAAACCAGAGACTGTATATAAGAAGTTGACGTAATCACCGTGACGTCACCCATTGGTTTGTGGACTGAAGCCTCGAGTTCGGCATTTCGGCCGTCACCATCTTGGTTTTTGGTTGTCATCATCTTGGTTTGTGGCCATCGCCATCTTGGTCTTTCTCTGTCGCCATCTTGGTTTTTGGTGGTCGCCATCTTGGATTTTCTCCGTCCTCAGAAGTGTATGATTCAACTTTTTCCCATGGTTTAGTGTTAAGAAAGTTAACAAAAATCACAATAAATCGTAATATCGAATTGCAATACTTAAAAATCGCAATTCTTAAAAATCGCAATACAAATCGAATCGGCACCCAATAATCGTGATAGTATCGAATCAGGAGATAGGTGAATCATCCAGCACTATTACTTACTCAACATGGATCAGTTTTATCCTTTCTACCAGTACTGGTGAGTTCAGTCTCATACTGAACTGCCTCAGTCCAGTCAGCTCAGATCCCGACACACTCCAGCGACCCACAGTGCACTTGTTACCCCAGATCCCTATCGGTGCTACTTGCCTGTGCGTCAGTCTTGTTATCAAGGCTGTTTGGTGACCCCCCCTCCTCAGAGGGCCAGATCACAGCGAAGCCAACATGTGGTTTGAGTTAGCATCCCAGAGACCAGCCCTCCATACGTGGGGTTGTCAGCGTCGTCCCAGAGCTCCTCGGTCAGCTTGTGTACTTTATAATTGTGAGTGTGTGTCAGAGCTAATTGTGTTTGTGTGTGTGCATGCTTGTGTGTGAATGTGTGTGTGTGTAGTTGTAATCCTACAGCAGGAAGTCAGGGTCAATTAAAGAGTCAGCACATTGTGTCTCCAGAGACTTGACAAAAAAATAACAAGAAAAGAACAAAAAAAAGAACCTGCTGAACTTTTCTAGTTTATTTCAGTTATTCTGAATGTTTCTGATTTATCCTCTCACAGACAACATATTTCTGTTCATACGGTATATTCTTTAGGGCTGGGACGATTCAATACTATCACCATACTTGGGTGCCGATTCGATATGTATTGTGATTTTCAGCATGTCTGTAGTCAGAGATGTCCTGAAGTCAAATATATCAGGATCATTGTCAGGAAGTATTCATTACATTTTTTATCCAGCAACCCAAAAATCAAAGAATAAAGACGTTTCCCTCACAAATTAGTGGTATTTTCTTTTTATTTTATAAGGGACATGTAATGTTTTATACTTCTGGTGAATATTATCCAATCAATCTTATTTCCATATATGTATTTTGTATATACAGTTCCCTTTGTTAACACCTTATTTTGAAAACCGGACGTAGTCCCACGTGTCTACTTCCTCTAACTTCTCCAAGGTGGTCTCTAGCTCTCCCGTCAGCTCTGTTCTCTTTATTCATCCATGATCAGCTCCATCGGGGCTGTTTGAATGCATTTAACATAAATGTCAGTATCTGGGTGCTCTACAGTTGTAGCGTCGGCCCTTTTGACCACGGAGACGAGAGTGACGGCCGGCTCGACCGCACGTTACCGTGATAGGATAACGTTTCCTGTCCGTGACAGAGTTAGCATGCAGCTTCAGCCGTGATGTCTAGCTCTGCTTTTCCTGCAATGTGTGAAACCCAAAGTGTTTCCATACTTTACTGGATGTGTAGTGTTTACCACTTTGGATTTAAAATGGGAGGGTGCAGGTCGTATCCGTGCAGACCCTCCAACGTTTTATACTTTCTCGTTTCGGCTCACTGCGGTTTGTTTTGGTTGACGGATACGGAACGGATATGATATCACATTACTCAGACTACAGCAATAAAAGCGGTAACTTCCTTCTATCTCCACATAGACTCAAATGAAGCAAAAATATTGATTCTGGCATTAAAACATCTATTTCAAAGTCGTAAAAAAAAGAAGAAAGAATCGCGAAACATAGGTGAATGGATTTTCTTTCCCACCCCTACTACTCATACCAACACTGCAGCTGCTCAGTGCTTCTGTCGCCCTCCATCTCTCTGCTGTCGGACGCTGCAGCAGCCAGGTGGAGGTTTTGGCCTTCGTCAGAGTTTATCTGAAGCATCTCAGGAAGCAGAAACCAACCAGCTCCTTCCAGCTTCTTTGATTATTTGATTAACTTCCCGCTGCATCACAACATCTGATGTAGTTTTCCCTCCTTGTTCCAGCTCCCACTTTACCAACTAAAAGGCCTCTTGTATTTGTGTGACGGCTGCGATACGAATCGTAAAATCATTTTCTGACTGAGCAGAGCGCCTCTTGTTTAATCTGAGGCTGAATTGAAGCAGACTAAACATAATAACTTTAATGGAGTCGAGAAAATGAGTCACATGAGGAATGATGAATGTGATAAAGTCAGTCAACGGGGATAACATCAGCAGTTGAAAGGAATAAAACCATGAAAACACAACGTAAGTCAGCACTTATGAAAAATGAATCAGCTGTCATAACAAACACACTAAAGCTGATTTAAAATGGCATTTTATTATTTAAACTCAGGAGGTGTTGGTCCCGTGTGTCTGTTTGCAAAGAAATACGTCACATATATCCCGATGATCGTTTTCTAAACATTTTTTCATATTAGAATTATCAGAGGATTGTGTAACTTTCTGTGCTTTCAGGTTATTGTTTTAATTCGTCATTAAAAGAGCAATACTTGTTTCCTGGTGGTGATTCTACAGGATACCTGCTAGAGTTTGACGCACCCAAAGAGTCACAACTTTTACTTCTTTCCATCTGTTTGGAGGGACTTTTATAGAATGAAAATAACTAAATAAGAAGTACACTGCAACAGCATGTTTTGTTAAATAGACCTACTTTTAATTTACTTTTAATTCTCAGGAAAGAAAACTGAATAATTTGCCTCTCTGGTATAAACTAATATTCATCAGTTTTCATTCATTCAGTCATGTTTTGCCCTACTTCAGTATTTCTTCCTCTTAGTTCTCTCCATTTCTCTCTCCATCTCCCACTGACTGAAGGTCCTTTCAGACACAACGTGACAACGGCACCACTGACCTCTGAAACCCAATGGCGAGCGCCGCGCCGCGCCACGGCGGCTTAAGCGCTGATGTGTGGCAGGTGCAGCTCAAACCACGCCACGGTGTCGTGAGCAGCTCTTCTCCGCCAGGAAAAGACATTTAGTGTAACTCTATTGTCGTCCAGGTGGAAACAGTAGGGATTATAGAACTGCACGGTGCATGTCAACAGTTTGAGATAACGAAGAGGAAAAAAATGTGTGAAAATGCCATAAATCTGGAGAAATATGTGAGAATTGTGACCCCGGGAGGAAACAAGGAGAGGGCGATGAAAAACTGGAGTCTCCCGGGAAAATTGGGAGCGTTGGAAAGTTAATCTCATGATTGTTGCGAATCGCAATTAATCGCAAATTAATCACACATTTGTATCTGTTGTAAATGTAAATTCAAGGGAGATTTGTCAAGTATTTAATACTCTTATGAACATGGGAGTGGGCAAATATGCTGCTTAATGCAAATGTATGTATATATTTATCATTTTAAATCAATTAACAACACAAAATAATGACAAATATTGTCCAGAAACCCTCACAGGTACTGCATTTAGCATAAAAAAGCAAGTTTGGAGCGTTATTTAACCTCCTTCATAACAAGCTAGTATGACATGGTTGGTATAATGCGATATTATCACGTTACCTTTGACAACCCTATTTATAAACCAAACAACTAATCGATTAATCAAGAATATAATGGACAGATTATTGGTTAGTCGCAGCTCTAGATTAACTAGAGTTGTGTGTTGGGATCCAGACTCCAGCTGGCGTTGTCCTCCCACTGACTCATCAAACAGCCTCACTGGTAACTGGCCGTCCCACTGGGACCAGTCTGTTTGTTGGTGCAGTGGTATATTTATCAGCTCCCAGTGCGTCTCGGTGGCACTGATACCCTGAAGACGAGGAGTCTGAGGGACGAAGAGATGGCTGGATGGACGGAGTATTTATTTGTCGGGGTCAAAGGTCACAGCATGGCAGTGTGAGTTGGCATGGCTTGATGTTCCCAGAGATTGAGAGAGCTGCGTCTTTATATACCAGACCTCCTGACATGGTGGTGAACCTGATGCACTGAGTGGGTGGTGTTGGAGCTCACAGCTGATTTCACTGCTCATATTTAAAAAAAAAAAAATACCACTAATTTGTGAAGGAAATGTTTTTATTCTTTGATTTTGGGGTTGCTGGATAAAAAATGTAATAAATAATTCCTGACAATGACTGATTTTGACTTCAGGACATCTCTGACTACATACATGCGGAAAATCCAACATTTTTACTGGATTCATTTAAAGATTTTCCAAAATAAAAGTCCCTAGAAGTGTATGATTCAGTACGAGTCAGTGTTTTGTTTTGTTCCTCTCTGTCGAGTCTGTCTCGTCTGTCTTGTTTTAGTTTTACTCTCTGTTGTCTCTTTGGTCGTCAGCTGGAGAACGTCATCCAGAAGAGCACGAAGCCTGACGTCACTAACATACCGTCCCACGTCGTTCACAACCAGACAGCCACCATGCTGAAGATCGGAACGAACCTCCTCACGCACACCGCCGAGCAGACGCGTAAACTCAACGTGGTGGAAGCCAAGGTAATGGGCCGCCGCCGCCGCCGCCGCCGCCGCTCTGCTCATGTCGTCACCTGAAAGCAGATTTCCTGGACGTGATGTTTGACATCTTTCCACCAGGTGCTGAACCGCACGTCTAGAATCGAGATCCAGCTTCTGGAGAATTCTCTGTCCACCAACAAGCTGGAGAAGGAGCTGCTGCTGCAGACCTCCGAGATCAGTCGGCTACGAGACAAGAACAGGTAGGAAGGACATCGCTTATAACTTTGCTGGGTCTGAGACACTCAGTGAGACTCTGAAGACACAACTTAGGAGCAGCTAATTCAGAATCCTACTCTGCCAAGAACGTGTAACCTCGCACAGCAGCTGGATTCTCACAAGATCACGGGGCGTGGCTTAGGTTCGTCAGGTGACCGTTGATTCCGAACAAAGCAGAGTTTACATTATCTTGCCGGTATCACATGTAGATGTCCGGCAGATGAAATTATCAACGGCCAACATGCCTGATGGCAAATATGCCAAATTAATTAATTAATTAATAGCATGTTAAATATCCTAATATTGTAGGATACGTTGCCAAGACAATTTCAATATAAACTTATATAAAAGTTTGTTTTTGCCTTCCTGCTTTATCACCCACAGCCGTGCAGTTCAGAGGATGAGATCGGTGCAGCTTCGAACAATAACATCTTCTCCTCTCCCTCCTCTGACCTAAATATGAGCCGACCCAGAGTCAGCCTTATCAGTGATTTCACAACTACAACAGTGAGAATATCTGAAATACGAGCAGGTCATTAGAGATGATGGAAATACGTCCACAGCTGTTGCTGCGAGACGCGCCAATATTTACAATCACAATATTGTCTCTTGTTCACGGTGAGGTGAAGCTGGACGCAGCGCTGAGCGGTAAAACACGGCGAGTCTTTATCAGTAACAGATATAATACAAACACACAGAGTGTGTGTGTGTGTGTGTGTGTGTGTGTGTGTGTGTGTGTGTGGATGCTAGCACACCTCATTGACTCTCTATATCTTCAGTTTCAGTGGATTTCACTGATGTATGTGTACACTGTGTGTCACAGTGTTTGTTGAACAGATGTTTTCAGTCACTGATGGTACGTGTCCACAGGGGCGTTTTTATGGCGAGGGATCGCCTCGCTACCCAGCGTCGGACGCTTGATGGGCCGCCACTAGACATGAGGCACCTGAATGCACGAACGCTTTCCCTCGTGGGCTGCTGCTCCCAGCTTTCAAACCGAAACCAACATGAAGGCTCGTTTGGAAACTCACAAAAATAATCCACCTAAATGTGTTTCTGAAAACATTCAATGTAGAAATAATCCATGCAGATGAATCTCTCTTTATTTTAGATCGATGTGGAGGCAATTTCTGTAAAGAAGGACTCGAAAATCAAGAGAAAGTCTTTTAAAGGTTTAATAAACACTTGCAAGTGGGCAAACAACCATCAACATAAATGTTCAAGGCTGAGAGCGCAGAGTCTCTCAGTTTCGTGACATTTATACCCTCGCTTGCAGGCTCACAGTCGTATATCTCCCATTGTCTGTCGGACTGACACTTCCGTCCTTTTTAGGGTTACTTATCCTCAAATAGGCTCTACAAGTTCGCTGACTAGGTGACCCTCACCTAAACAGAAATAGGCCTTAGGGGCAATGAGTGTCACCTGTCATGACCTTAGGAATGTGCACATGTTTGTATTTTTCCAACACAATCGACAACTGTCACTCTAATGCCCGGTTCAGACTACACGATATCAGCCTGATTACAGCCCGACACGGCCGTCGCAGGGTGTCGACTCGGATCGGGAACGATAAACGAGTGTCGTGTGTGAAAATCGATCGTTTTATCTTGTGTAGTGTGTCATAGTACACGACAACCGACGCCGTGTACAGGCCGACGTCTGGGACGCCTCACGACGTCCCGACAGAAAGTCTAGCATGTTCGATTTTTTTTGTTGCTTTCCACGACGTGTTCCGTCATGGCCGGGAATTTGACCAGCGGAGCACAGACGCACTTGAGCCCCAGTAAGCCTGTATATGAAGACGGCGGGGCCGGGAGAGTGTGTATTGTCGGAACAGGGGACCGACGTGTAGTCCGTCATGTGTCGCGGTCAAGTCATGACAACAATTTATGACTCTCAATCGTCTAATCTGACATACTGACCATCGTAACTGTCTAAAATATCGTGTAGTCTGATCCTGGCATAAAAGTTTCTAGGGAGTTTCCAGAGGCGGCGAGTCGCGTCGGACACCCCTGACTTGCATAGAGTAGCCGAGACCTCAACTTTTTGAGGAGCGCCCCGTCTCTCGAATCGCATCTATCCAGAACAATTAAGCCACAAATTCACAGAGTGACCATACACGGTCCAGATATACACTAGGTTTGGAGTTAATTCTCCACCTTTTACGGTGACGTCCAGTCAGTGTTGGTGGTAAATGTCAACTGAAGAAATAAATTCCTAAGTCAGGTTTTTATAGTACAGGTCTTAAAAAGTTACAAGTTAAGATTTCTGAAATACTAACACCATGAAACACACACACACACACACACACACACACACACACACACACAGTCTGCATGTAGTTGGGGACAAACTCATTAATCTAGACACACACACACACAGACAGAGTGTGTAGAAACCGCAGCATGGCGGCGATCAGTGACTCCCCATCAGTCCAGCTCTCAGTGAGCGGCGTGGCCTCGTTCATGTGCAGGTCAGCATGTTGAAGTGATCAGAAGCAGCAGCAGCTAGTTCTGCAAATACCTGCAGAAATAACACTCAGCTAACGTTAGCATGCTAACACGCTAAACTAAGATGGTGATAAACATTATACCTGCTAAACATCAGCGTGTTAGCATTGTCATTGTGAGCATGTTAGCATGCTGAAGTTAACATGGAGCACAGCCTCATATAGCAGAGCACTAGCAGGACTGTAGACGTCTTGTTTCATTTTGGTGCAGAAGCTCATTTGAATGTCAGCACATTTTCTGAGCTGATGTCACAGAGAGACGGTGAACTGTAGTCATTAGTGTCTTCTTGCAGAAGGAAACAATAACTACTGGATGCATGAGGACATCAAGTCTGTGACGTCCAGTCAGTGTAAACCACACTAATAAAAACACGATGAGTCTACTCATAAAGAAGGTGACGAGATATTTTATTTTAATTATGTATTTTCTTGATATTGTCCAGCAGCACATAGTGAGTAACCAGATCCACCAAATGGTTTGTTCCACAGAACCATCTGAGAAGGAAAAGGGCAGGCACTTTGATTGGATGAACCATCTGTCAATCAAACTCTTGCTGTAGCCAGTCAGGAGAAGAGTGAAAACATGTTTTCCATCTGGAAAAGCCTTCAGTGTCGTTCTTTGTTCTTCTTTCAGTGAAGAAACCCTCTCCAGTTCTGATAGAACGATAGAACCTCTTCAGGTGCCGCCATTGTCGTTCAGAACCAACAGTCGCCTCACTGTGTCGTAGCCACGCCCCCAGCTGTCAGTAGCTCCTCACTGATTGGTCCGTGCTCTGGCTTGCCGGACACAAACACATTACTTGAAGCCTGACGAGATGGATTTTCGCGTGATACGTGATCTTGCGATTCTAGCGTAATCTCGTGAGAATCCAGCTGCCGTGCACGGTTAACATCGTGAGTATTTAGCAGAGTGTGAGTTATTCTGGGAAACATTAGAGAAGAAGACACGTTTTCACATTTTCTGTCCTCTGCACTTGGAGCCAGAAAAGTGACATTCATCCATGTTTCAGTGTCCCATGTTTCCATGTGAAGCCGCTGCCACTCCTTCATCAGGTTTCATTCGTTTGGCTGCGGCGTTGTTGATCTAACTGGGCTGAGTCTATTTCCAGCAGCTGCTCTGCTGGTTCAGCTGCACAGATAACGTGGACCGCAGTCTGCTCTGGCAGAAAGAATGATGGTCGGCTTGTTAATCTTTACTTCACCGTTTTACGGCTTCTCTAACGAGGGAGGAACTCAGGAGTTACAACCTCTGGTCCAGTACAGACAGATTTGTGTCCTCCTGCTGGCATTCATGTTAATATGACACATCCTAGGAGTTACTTTCCTTCAGCCTCCTCCACTCAGTCTTCATTTAGTTATTCCCTACATTTCCCAGAATGCCTTTATGCAGCTGCTCCAGTCCTGCTGAAAAACTTCTCCCGGTGTAGAAACAAGTGTCTCTGCATCTTCCATCATTTTTCATTTTATTCATTTCATTCTACATTTTTAGACACAAGAACCGTTTCTACTCACAGACCATCACTCTGCTGAACACTTAATCAGTCATACACTGTCGATAACTCTTTAACACCAAAATATCCACTGCTGCTGTTATAGATTATAATTTACAGTCTTTTATTTTTGCACATTTTCAGATTCGACTTTACAGTCTTTAATGCACATTGTTTTGCACATTTTTAGATGAGAATTTACAGTCTTTAATGCACATTTTTGCATATTTTTAGACTAGAATTTACAGTCTTTAATGCACATTGTTTTGCACATTTTTAGATGAGAATTTACAGTCTTTAATGCACATTTTTGCCCATTTTTAGATTAGAATTTATAGTTTTTAATGCACATTTTTGCATATTTTTAGACTAGAATTTACAGTCTTTAATATACATTTCTTTGTAATATGTAGATACCATCTGTCACTCGTGGGATTAATTGTTTTACTTTAGTTTTTTGACCGTGATATCGAGAATCGTTGAACTTTACTGGTATTGGTATAGACTACTAAATCTCTGGTGTTGTGACATCCCTAGCTCGGTCATGTGAATCGAGTGTCTTGTGTCTTTTCTGTCCTTCAGTCGTTTGGAGAGTAAAGTCCAGATGTTGGAGTCTCAGCAGAGAGGAGAACTGGAGGACATGAAGGAGGAGAAGAACAGACTGCAGGTAAACTCCAGCAGCAGCTGTCGCTCTATTAACTATGTTATATTATATCTACAACATAGAGGAGTACTTTATGTGAATCAATCAGAATGTGTTTTACATTTACGAGGCACAAGATGAAGAGTGAGTGTCTGACCTCATAGGTGTAAATTATACAGATCTGAATGTGCAGAATATTTATTACTGCTACTTTAGTCTAAGCTGGCCAACATGAACATTAAAAATATAAACAGTAAACATAAAATATGACGTTATAGATCTGATGTGTGACGTTATAGATCTGATGTGTGACGTTCACGCTGACAGATGAAACGTTTCCTCTCAGTTTGTCATCAGGACTCAGATTGAAGCCATCGGGTCTCTAGAGAAGCAGCTGAGAGTCGCCAGCAGCAACAACACGGCTCTGCAGAGACAACAGGCTCAGCTGATGGAATCAGTCCACACGCTCATTACCATGGTGGCTACTACTACAGGTACTACTACAGGTAGTACTGCAGGTACACACACTACTACAGGTACTACTACAGGTACTACTACAGGTACACAACACGGCTCTGCAGAGACAACAGGCTCAGCTGATGGAATCAGTCCATACTCTCATTACCATGGTGGCTACTACTACAGGTACTACTACAGGTATCACTATAGGTACTACTACAGGTATCACTATAGGTACTACTACAGGTACTACTACAGGTATCACTATAGGTACTACTATAGGTACTACTATAGGTACTACTATAGGTACCACTATAGGTACTACTACAGGTATCACTATAGGTACTACTATAGGTACTACTATAGGTACTACTATAGGTACTACTATAGGTACTACTACAGGTACTACTATAGGTACTACTACAGGTACTACTACAAGTACTACTACAGGTTCTACTACAGGTACACACATTACTACAGGTACACAACACAGCTCTGCAGAGACAGCAGGCTCAGCTCACACATTCATTAACATGGTGGCTACTACTACAGGTACTACTACAAGCACTATTACAGGTATCACTACAGGTACTACTGCAGGTACTACTACAGGTACTACTACAAGTACTACTACAGGTTCTACTACAGGTACACACTACTACAGGTACACACACTACTACAGGTACACAACACGGCTCTGCAGAGACAGCAGGCTTAGCTCACACACTCATTAACATGGTGGCTACTACTACAGGTACTACTATTACAGGTACTACTACAAGCACTACTACAGGTATCACTACAGGTACTACTACAAGTACTACTTCAGGTACACACACTTTGTCTAAACTGTGCATGTTTGTACAACGTAAAAAGTTGAAGTTTAAAATAAGATGTGTCTGAGTTTACTGCCTTCAGTACTACCTCGTAATGAAATGTTAATCTGTGTGTGTGTGTGTGTGTTCAGGGTCTCCTCCCAGGGACCAGATGTGGAGGGACTGTGCAGATGTTTATAAGGCCGGTCACTCTGTCAGTGGACTGTATAACATCTACATCAGTAACAGGACTGAACCTGTACAGGTACCACAGCTGAACCTCCACCTGGTTTCTACTCAAGTAAAAAATAACATACATTTAGGCCTAAATACCTGTCATTGTTTCATATTTTCACTTTCTTACTAAAGTAATGTGATGTTGCATGAAGGTAAAGCACAACATTTATAAAAGATATCTAATATATATCTAATGCTGTGATACCTGGTCTTGTCCGGTCATGGGCTTTACTTTATTACTTACATTATTGATGGTTCTTCCAAACAGCAGATTTATGTCCCATGAGTCTTGTGGTCATTAGTTTTAATCCAACAGAAGATAATCAGATTATCCTCTAACGCTGTTTCTTCTTCCTCTTCTTCTCCTCTTCCAGGTGTTCTGTGACATGGAGACAAGCGGTGGGGGATGGACGGTGTTCCAGCGGCGGTTTAACGGCAGCGTTGACTTCCAGAGGAGCTGGAGAGAATACAAGATGGTCTGTTTGTGTCTCCTGAGAGCAATGAAGTCAGAGTAAAGGTCAGAATAAGACATGTTAAATCACTGAAGCCTTCCTCCTCCTCCTCCTCCTCCTCCTCCTCCTCCTCCTCCTCCTCCTCCTGCAGGGGTTCGGGGACGTGTTTGGGGAGCACTGGCTGGGTAACGAGGTGACGTACCTGCTGACCAGTCAGGGTCAGTACTCTCTGAGAGTGGAGCTGAGGGACTGGGAGGGAAACCCCGCCCACGCCCAGTACGACCGGTTCACACTGACCAGTGAGAGGCAGCAGTACAGGTAACGGACAGTTACACTCACATATACTGTATATACTGTTCACACATGACATCATATACCACTAAGTACAGTTACTCAAGTACTGAGTGGGGCTGTATGAGGTAC
This sequence comes from Sebastes fasciatus, assembly GCF_043250625.1. Lineage (NCBI taxonomy): Eukaryota > Metazoa > Chordata > Actinopteri > Perciformes > Sebastidae > Sebastes > Sebastes fasciatus. The sequence goes on along the minus strand of NC_133795.1, from coordinate 37,226,873 downwards.
TTATCCATAGTAGACCAGTACTCCCAGTACGGAGATGACCTTGTCTCGTGTCTCTCAGGTTGTATTTGAGAGGTTACAGCGGGACGGCGGGGACGCAGAGCAGCCTGGCGAGCCACGGGACCGGCTTCAGCACCAGAGACCAGGACAACGACAACTGTGACCACTGCAGATGTGCCCTGATGCTCACCGGAGGTAACTTCTCCTCCTCTCCTCTCCTCTCCTCTCCTCTCCTCTCCTCTCCTCTCCTCCCCTCCCCTCCCCTCCCCTCCCCTCCCCTCCCCTCCTCTCCTCTCCTCTCCTCTCCTCTCCTCTCCTCTCCTCTCCTCTCCTCCTCTCCTCTCCTCCTCTCCTCTCCTCTCCTCTCCTCTCCTCTCCTCTCCTCTCCTCTCTCCTCCTCTCCTCTCCTCTCCTCTCCTCTCCTCTCCTCTCCTCTCCTCTCCTCTCCTCTCTCCTCCTCTCCTCTCCTCTCCTCTCCTCTCCTCTCCTCTCCTCTCCTCTCCTCTCCTCTCCTCTAGCAGCCACTGAATACTTAATATTGAATTTTAAACACCACTGAATTCATAACATTGAAATATTTTACTTTGAGAACCATATATCTGAATGTTTTTGTTCTGAATGCAACTCTTTGAAATTATAATATGAAATATTTAAAAGATTACCGGTCCCTGCCTCGCTCCCTGCCGCTGAATAAGAAAGCAATAAAAGATGGGTATTTAAGATAATAAAAGATAAATAAAATACAAGGAAATAAAAATAACAATACAAATAAATAAATACAAATTCTGAAACTACACAACTAATTGTATTAAAATAATGACATTTTAATAAAATAAAATAGAATAAAAGTAATAATGATGATGATCAGCTATAAAATGTTGATTAAACAAAATAGAGTAAAATAAACACTATAATAATGATGATAAATAAGTATAAACAATAAAACTATAAAATTATAAAACTATAAAACACTACATTAAAGCCAGAATAAATAGATGGGTTTTTAGTTTACATTTAAAGCTATCAATATGTTCAGCTCCTCTCAGTTCCTCTGGAAGGTCGTTCCAGCGGCTGAAAGCAGCATCACCACATGTTGTTGTTCTGCTTTGTGGAACAACTAAAAGAGAAGAAGCGGAGGATCTGAGGGGAACTTCCTGCTTCATAAATGTTCTCTCCTTTTTTAGTCAGCACTCCGGCAGCAGAATTTTGAATGAATTGTAGCTGATTTATTGTATTCTTTGGTAGACCAGAAAGGAGAGCGTTACAGTAGTCCAGCCTGCTAGTTATAAAAGCGTGCATCAGTCTCTCTGTGTTGCTCAGAGACAGAAATGGCCTCTCTTTGGAGATATTCTTCAGATGATAAAATGCTGTTTTTGTAACACTCCGGACATGAGCCTAGAAATTAAAATCAATCAAAAATCACTCCTAGATTTCTTGTTGTTGACTTGGCTTGAGTCCTTGTGTATTTACTTTCAAGAGGCGCCTGCCGTTAGGTAACGGTATATGGCAGAGGAACAGGAGCGGTATACCACCGCCGTACCACTCTGAACCACAGTGACACACCATCAGCCACTTCTCGATCTTGGCGCTACCGTTTTTTCGGATGTAAAATACAGACTTTGTTTATCTGGTGTGAATGCAGCGTATGAAACACAGATGTGGGGTGTAATTTCTAAATCACATGAGGTGTGGCTGATTACACTAGTCCTGTGTGAATAGGGCTCAAATCACTGCATGTTTTATGTTTATGCTGACTTTATTATGATGATATACTGTACATCAGATGTCCGTACGGCCTCATGGACCCAACATGTTGTCTGCTGAGATGCACTCATTTTATTTAAAAGTATAATTTCACCTCGATGTTTAAATGTGATTGTAGGAGACCGTCCTCACCAAACAGGATCTTTAAATGCTTCAGACTAGCTGTGTTTACCGCACCTTGGATGACCTCTTGAGGCCGTGAGAGTAATGACCACGATCTCTCCCTTTAAACAGGTCGATTTTGTGACGTGGTCAAATCAGAAAACACAAATCGATTTTGTTTTGCTCATTTGGGTCGTTTTGGAAGGAAGTGAGAAACGATGTATTCTGTTGTTGGTTTGTTATGAAGGTCATTTGAACTGAAACTGAAAAGAGGGAGAAAAGGTGATGAAGATAAACTCCTCTGTCTCGTCTCTTCTCTCCATCAGGTTGGTGGTTTGACGCCTGTGGATTCTCCAACCTGAACGGTATTTACTACGCCGTCGGCCACAACATCAGGAAGCTCAACGGCATCAAGTGGCACCACTTCAGAGGCCCCAGCTACTCCCTACGCTCCACTTCCATGATGGTACGACCCTACGACTTCTAACAACACCCCTCCACCTCCGTGATGGTATGACCCTACGACTTCTAACAACACCCCTCCACCTCCCTCATGGTACGACCCTACGACTTCAAGCAACACCCCTCCACCTCCGTGATGGTACGATCCTACGACTTCTAACAACACCCCTCCACCTCCGTGATGGTACGACCCTACGACTTCTAACAACACCCCTCCACCTCCGTGATGGTACGACCCTACGACTTCTAACAACACCCCTCCAGCTCCGTCATGCTACGACCCTACGACTTCTAACACCCCTCCACCTCCGTGATGGTACGACCCTACGACTTCTAACAACACCCCTCCACCGCCGTCATGGTTCGACCCTACAACTTCTAACAACACCCCTCCAGCTCCGTCATGCTACGACCCTACGACTTCTAACACCCGTCCACCTCCGTCATGGTCCGACCCTAAGACTTCAAGCAACACCCCTCCACCTCCCTGATGGTACGACCGTACGACTTCTAACCATACCCCTCCACCTGCATCATGGTACGACCCTACGACTTCTAGCAACACCCCTCCACCTCCATCATGGTACAACCCTACGACTTCTAACAACACTATCAGGATAAAGTGACAGATTGAGCAAATATGCAAAAAAATATTTGTATTAAAGTTACCGACTGCAGCTTTAATCTGCATTTTAACACAAGTGGAAGGTGACAGCAGCGTTTAGCTTCATGAATAGGAATCTGATTGATCTGGAGACGAGTGGAAGCCTCACTGAGGATCGATCTGAGGATGAGCAGTGATGTTTTCTTCTTAAGACCACTACGATGGTTGTGGTTTATGGATATATGTACATATATACTGTATGTTTAAGATGCCAAGTGGACAAATGGCAGCTCAGATTCCCCTTTAATGTGTTTACTGTTAATGAAACAGACTTGTACATAATAAATGGAAACTGATTGAAGGACGGGCTACTATGACACATTGGACATCATGTTTTTAACTATTGTTCAGGAAGAGAAACAATCTGTTTTGATGGATCAGTAATCAGATTTTTGAGGTCGGACATGACGACACATTTAATCTACAGCCTGTACTCTGTGTTTCTGAACATTGAAGGAAGGAAATGATTACTAAGGAAGAAAGAAACGGACTCACTAAAATAGTACAAATAGAGTTTCATTTGGTTGTTTTCTGTTAATTAACTATTTTAATCGATTGACAGCCCTAATAAATACATAACTTTTACATTCATACCAGCAGCTCTGTGAGGCTGTAATTAGGAGCAGTGCTGCTTTGAGCTAAATGCTAATATCATCATGCTAACATGCTCATAATAACAATGCTGACATGCTGATGTTTAGCCGGTATAATGTTCACTATCTTAGTTTAGAGTGTTAGCATGCTAATACAGAGAGTATAGAAGCAAAGAGACAAAACTCTGGTGTTTTTTTTTACAACAGCCGCTGCCGACATTTTGGATTGAAAACTCTTATTATATTTCTAATATTTTATTGTCATATTATTACAGAACATTTCAGTAGAATATGACAATAGAATAGCAATAATTTAGTTTCACTTTTGTATGGCTCTTTGTAGGCGGACGTTTTACTGGCGTCCGGTGGTCTCTTTCAGTCCAAAATGGCGGAAGCGTAGCTCTGCTGCCGGGCGCTGATGTCGCAACGGAACAAACTATTGACCTTCACTTCTTATCAATGTACGTTCTTTGCAGTTTTTGAGGGTATTTGCAGTACAGCTGAGGTTGATGGGAACATCAAGTGTTGGACAAATTCAAATATTGACCTGATGATGGCGATAGATGTTGTCACAATTCAACCTGAGGGAGACATCCAATAGTTGTCTTCATATTTCACTCAAAGCCACTACTGTCTACCAGCAGTTGGCGCTACAGGAAAAAGTCAGAGGATCACCAAAGTCTGTAGGATTCATCCTCTGGGGATCATGAACGTCTGCACAAAGTTTCATGACAAACCATCTCACAGTTATTGAGTTACGTTAGTGTGGACCGAAGAGGTGGAGCGACCATCTAGAATTACTGAAATCGACATTAATTGGAGGTCTAACAGTCTAATTGAATTAACCCTTTGCTCACCATGTTGTCATTTCATGTGTTTCTAGAGAAACACACAGAGTAGCAGCATGTGTCTCCAGTCTCTGAGGTTATGATGCTTAAAAACAGGTAGATCGTCTCTAAGCTGCACGCTGGTTCACATGAGAGGCGCTGACATTCTGCTGATCGATTATTATCCTTTCAATAGCCATCAGTACAGTTTGTATGTGGAGCCTATAAAATGTTTTCAGATAAAGAAGTTTATACTTCAGCTGATTTAAAATGCACTTTATGGAACAGAAGGTGGAGTTTCATCTTTGCTCTCGTTGTTTCAGTCTGTTGTTCTTTGTTTTGATTTACCATGTTCAGCAAAGCTCAGCTGTAAACAGTCTGCAGTATTTTGTACAATAAAATATGTTATTAAAGCCGGTCTGAGTCGAACTAAATAATCTTTCCTAGAATGATTTTCATAAAGACTTGTATTTTTATCGGGTATCCTGTGATTCATCTGTTTTCCACGTTCACTGGAAGTAAAGAAGTTCTTTGTGAGAAGAACATATTTACATCATTTTTAATCAATGTGATTTTTTTTTGTAAAATGTATATTGATAAAGAAACTCAGAGGACTTTTAAGGTGTTTATTGCAGTTACACAAACTAAACAACCAGAGAGAGAAGAAGACAGTTAGAGAAAGAGAGAGAGGGAACGATTCATTAATCCAAAGATACTAAACCAATGCAAAACTAATGCATCAATATTGTGCCATA
>NC_133795.1:37196709-37216709 GCF_043250625.1 Sebastes fasciatus | reverse complement strand
TGGATGATACAGGACTGATGTACCTGGAAGTAACGTTACTCTTATACAGAGAGGTCACTGGATATTCTCAGTGCTGACATGACTTCTGATGGCCTTCAGGGACATTATTAATATGTTTATAATCATAAAACATGTCTGTCTCACGACCCTCTACATGTCTGAAGGAAAACTAAAGTCAGTATTTTGAAAACAAGCCGATGAGTGAAGTTGATTGACCTTTGGTGTCTGAATGTTTGACTAATGTCACAAAGAAAATCCAGTATCTATTATTTTTAATGCAGCAATTAATTTTCCATAATTTGATAATAATATATATATAATATATCTAGGGCTGCACAATTAGTCGACATTTTATCGAAATCACAATATGGCCTCCTACAATTTTCAAATCGCAGGATGAGGAGGAAATTGTCTTGTTGTTTGTTAAAGAGAAGAAAGTAATCTTTAATTGACATCATGCTCCTTTGTCCTGAGCTATGCTACATCAATTAGCATTACACTGACTCTCCTCTCTGTTAACACTAGCTAGTTAATAATACCCTCCTGAAGGTGATCAATAATGCTCCTATATACAGAGTGATACAGGACAGATGTACCTGGAAGTAATGTTACTCTTATACAGAGAGGTCACTGGATATTTCTCAGTGCTGACATGACTTCTAATGGCCTTCAGGGACATAACCTGTGTATCCTGTGCCATAATATAGAGAGATCTGTTGACGTTGTAAAATGGATTTTACCCACTGTCCACTAAGGAGTCATTTCATTGGCACCTTTTCTTTCTTTTGTTTTTCTTTTTTTTTCAAGCTTCAGCTCCACTGTTTTGGCCTTGTGGGATATGTGTACTCAAAAAAAAAAAACTTTCAAGTCCTATTTGCTGATTTATGTTCATTGCCTTTTTCCTCACCACTTTTGTTTCTTTAATGCATCTGATTTCATATGCATAAAACCAAGAAATTACATAAATTGATTTATCACCTTGTTTACAAACAGATCAAATACAGTTATTCCAACCAGGAAAAAAAATTAATATGTTTATAATCATAAAACATGTCTGTCTCACGGTTCTCTACATGTCTGAAGAAAAACTAAAGTCAATATTTTGAAAACAAGCCGATGAGTGAAGTTAATTGACCTTTGGTGTCTGAATGTTTGACTAATGTCACAAAGAAAATCCAGTATCTATTATTTTTAATGCAGCAATTCATTTTCCATAATTTTGTGATATAATATCCAAATATGGCAGCACAATAATGATAATAATAAGTTATACATTTATTAATATAGCACTATAGCACTTTTCAAAACGGATGTTACAAAGTGCTTCACAAGAAAACAAGGCAGATAAAGTAACAAAAAAATAAAAGGTAACGGTTAAAACAGAACATCACAGAACATATCAATAATAATAATAATAATGTAGTAAAATGGTACAACCAGATGATAAAAATAATATATATGTCCACACACACATACATAAATGCTCTGTACACATGCTTCATGACACATGCATATAAAAACGCATAGACAGACATATGACAACGGGACCTTATAAGAATGCCATCCTAAAAAAATGTGTTTTCAACAGTTTTTTTTCAAAGTGGATACAGAATTAGATGATTAAATTTCTACAGAAAGTGTAGTTTGACAGCAAAAGCCTGACCCGCTGTAGTCACAGAACTGGACATGGGAACAGCAAGAAGTAGCTGATTTAGCAGCTATTTGAGTGTTCGTACTGGGAAGTTGATTTCCCTAAAAATGAAAATGATCCTCTGATTAACAGACGTCTCTTTATGCATCCGTGGACACAGACTCATTGGCGTTTTCAGTCCAAAATGGTGGCAGTGCTACCGCAGCACCATCTGGCGGCTGTTGTCAAAAAAGCACCAGAGTTCCGTCTCTTTGCTTCTAAACTCTTTGCTGTAATTATTGCTGTGCACATCATGACAATAAAGAAGTTGAACTCACTTTTGCAGATGTGTCACTATCAGTGTTTTTATCGGCTGATAACAGGAAGTTGCAGTAGAGAAATGCCAAACTAAAGGTCATTTAGAAACCTTGTCCCTGTTGTGTCTCACCAGAGAGAACTGATAAGTTTATTTTTAAAATGTCAAATATCCCGCTCAGTTTATCTCTTGGTCACAATTTTAAAAACAAACAAAACAAATCCAAGCCATCAGTATCGAGACTATTTGTTTATGTAAAAAAAAAAAAAAAGAACTATGAAATAGTAGTGTTGGCCGGGCTGTTCTAGTGTTTAAACTACAACTTCTGGTCTTTCACAATGTTTCACATCTGTATTTATTTAAGGAGCGAATGTGTCTCCTGCCGTTCCTCAAAGAATATGGGAATATCAGCCTGACTGCGTCTTTACTCCGACTAAATTCCTTGACATATTGAGTGCACAGATCGGCCCAAGAATGAAGCTGTATTTTTGTCTTTTTGTCCCCCTGCAGGTGATCCATCATGTCTCTGCAAAAGCCTGTGATGAGGGGGCTGCTGGGAAAGCGTCTGAGGTTTCACTTGCCCATCGCTTTCGCTCTGTCCTTGGTGGCTGCAGTCGCTTTCAAGGTGAGAGTGAGAGACGCAGCGTCCGCGTGGCTTTAACCTGAACGCTGAGGACACTGTTGAGATTTAAAAAGGACACTCTATACAGGGCTGTCCACAAGGATATGGAGTAGACCACTATTTTATTAGAATCCAAAATAAATATAATAAAGTAGTCGGCTGTTTGGCCGTTAGCCGGCGCTGATTAAGAGCTCTGTTTACAGACATGATGGCGGGAACAATATCAGCATCCTGACCAGCTTCTACTGCAGCAGACATTCAGAATAATATAACGAAATCGAAATACAATCTAGTCGAGTGGCGTAGATTAAACTGTCTGAAGTTTAATTCAAACATTTTGTCTCATGACAACCATCTCTCTTTTCAGCTTTTGGTTTAAATTGTGAACAATGTGCGACATGTCTTCTGTTCCCCCCCCCCAGTACGGAGTGACGGAGCCCAGGAAACAGGCCTACGCTGACTTCTACAAGCAGTACGACGCCGCCAAAGAGTTCAACGCCATGAAGGAAGCCGGCGTCTTTGAGAGCGTGCAGCCCTCCGGGGAGTAAAACCACCGTGAGTCACCGTAACATCTGAAGAGTCAAGGATATATACGTATATTATACTATATTATATTTGATTTTCTATGTTATATTGCTGTACTATACTGTATATTATACAGTTTTATTACATTACATACTGTATTATATTTCTATCAGATTTCCATATTGATACTGACAAATACTAAGGACCATTACATAATCTTATATATATGTACTTTGTGTATATGTATACTGTATATACTGACTTGCTGACTCTTTTTGCTGCTACTAACCACATCACACTATTGTATCTTCTACCTTGTAACTCTGTCTTTAATTGCTCTTGTATTATTTCTATTTTATTCCATTTTAGTTTTATATACATCATAATATTTATTTTTTTACTTTCTCTAACTGTGTTTATTTCTGTCCATGTGCAGCTGCAACAACCAAACCTCAGTTCTGAGGATTAGTAAAGACTTATTTTATATTAAAACTCAAGCAGGGGTGAAAGTAGTGACTGTGCTCCTCATTCAGACAAGCACTCTGCGAGTAAACGCAAGGCACTGTGCGTGGTAACCATGGAAACGGCATCTGTGCACTACTGTAGGCTATGTGTCCCTGCCGGTACAACTGTGTGGTGTATAAAACATCCCTAATCACAGCTCCATTTGTTTTTATCTTTCATTAACATTGCCAGATAGAGCATTTGTGCTGCATTCATGTAGTGTTGGAATAATCAGAAATATGAGTTCCAGAGTGATCAAATCCATGTGAATGCCCCCTCAGGTTGGAACAATACAAATTCCAAAGGAACAATATCAAGAGATGAAGATTGAGGTAGCCCAGTAGTACCGGCAAGAACTTCAATCTACTTTCACCCCTGAGTTGAACGCCTCATATGCAACTCTTCGACCCAGAGACCCAGAATCCAACGTAGACGGAGCGTATAGACGATGTTTCTCTATCTCATTGTGTTTTCTTTTCTTCCTGCAGCTCTTCTTCCCGACAGTCATTCCTGGTTTGAGGATGAAGCTCCTTCGTGTCCTCTTGGATGTTATTTACTGATTTAGATGTGAACATCGCTGTGCTGTTTTGTTCCTCTAAATAAAATATTCTATTAATGTAAAAGCTCTTCTGTGTTTTGTCTTGAGTTTGGAAAAGAACGTTTCTACTAGTGAACACTACAAGTGTCTGCTAGGCGTTATTAACAACTGATTATATACTGTTTATCTACTGTGTAATAACAGTGTCAAACATCACCGTTACATCCAGCAGACATTTTATTTAACTGTTAAAACTGAAACTAGTTTTTGGTTGGAGAGGAGTAGAAGTGTACAGCAGTGTAGTACTGACAGTATTCAAGACTAGTACTGAGTCCCAGTTCCATACAGTGTATTACCAGTATAAAGTAGGTACTATATACTGATTTTTAACATTAAAAACATAAAAACCTAAAGATCTCCACTCCTATAAATCATATTTTCTATTAACATACACTAATACACATGTATGTTATACATTACTATGGGCAGGCATCAACACGAAGCTATACCTAAAATATATCTTCATAATAAGTTTACAAGAAATGTTTTTATATTCTTGGTGTCAGATGTAGTGGAGTAGAAGTAGAAAATAGAAAATGGAAATACTCAAAGTACAAGTTTTAGCGGTGTGACCAAGTTTAATTAAAAAAATAAAAGTTAAGTCAGTATCAAACCCCACAAAGGATATACTGTATGCATTTATAATAAACGTTACCACTGGTTATTTGTCCAACACAGGAACATGTTTGATCCATTTCAAGCAGTAGAATTAAACACTCAAATCAGATAAACTCGAGCACACCACCGATTCAGATTCAAAGGTTATATTAACGTGAAAGGTAAAGAAAGAAAAACAGAGTTCATCAGTTCAATAAGAAAACAACAAAACTCCACTTTGGGATTTCCCGGTTACCATAGCAACTCAGCTCAAAGTCACTTAATAAAAATACTCATCAGTTCAGTAACGTAACCGTTCAAATATAAAAACCAACCCCTAAAGCTTTTATGAAGGAGGAGAAAAGACAGAAACATACATGTACCTTGAATTTGTACTTAAGTAAATGTACTTAGTTAGATCCCACCACTGGTAGTTTTTAGTTCAGCATACATAATTTGTAATTTAATGACTTTTCCAGTGTTAAAACAAACTCATATCCTCAAAGTTAAAGTTATTTATTTGTCAAGTGAACATTGGCAATTTAGTTAGAAATGAAATAGTGCAGAAGTTACTTCTCTGCAAAAGTTAGATGCAACTTTTTATACTAATGCAGGACTTTTATTTGTAACGGAGTATTTCTACACTGAAGTATTTCAAGTTCTTTATTATCATGTGTACAACAATTACAGAGAAGCAGTCGTTGGCAATGAACATCTTAGATCTCAGGCTCCCTCCAACTATACCATTAAATATGTAGGCTGTAAAATAATAATCACAGTTTCTCTTGTATAAACATCAAAAAATATAAGAAAATAGAAATAAAGGAGTATTTAACATGTAAGTCGTGTACATAATGCTACCCCATGCAGGACACCATCTCAGCAGGGAGAGCTCCTTCAGCGACAGGCTGCTCCACCCGCAGTGTGTGAAGGAGCGCTATCGCTGGTCCTTCCTTCCTGCAGCTGTCAGACTTTACAACCAGCACTGCTCCCAGTAGACCACTTACACACCAAAACTGACAATAACTGCACTATACTGTACCCTGACTGTGCAATATCAATACTTTCAGGTGCAATTTCATTCCAATCACTGTGCAATATCATATTTCCACTTGTGCAATTGTGTTAATAGTCTGTTTATTGTCAATACTGTATATATTGTTACTATTTCAAATATTCCCCTTGTTTATATTGTTCCTTTTTTGATATTTCCTTCTATTTAAATTGTTCATATTTTATATGTCTGTCTACTTTTGTTTTTCTTTTTTTTACTGTGTTGTACCTTGCTTTTTGTTTTTAGTGATGCTTCTTGTTTTTTATACTATCCCCTTTGCTGCTGTACACTGCACATTTCCCCACTGTGGGACTAATAAAGGAATATCTTATCTTATCTTACAATATAAATACAAACAAAATATGTGTAAAGAAATATAAGTACTAAAACTAAAACTAAGAAATGAAAATATATGAAATTTATACAAATATTTGCATTAAGACGTCCAATATATAACAAATAACCAAAGTGCAGTGCATATACATATACATATATATACATATATATATATACACATATATATATATATATATGTATATATATACATATATATATATATATATGTATACACATATATATATATATATATGTATATATACATATACATATATATATATATATGTATATGTATATATATATATATATATATATATATGTATGTATGTATGTATGTATACTTCTCCAGTGTTTATAACCTCCATGGTGTTTGTTTATATCTATGGTGTTACCTGAGGTGGTCTCTCTTGTATTGTATTCAGTGTGTCTCTGTCCCCCCCTGCTGTCGGTCCCCGGTACTACAGTCTTTGTCCGGCCCGCCTTCCTTCCGTCCTTCCTGTCCTCGCGATCACTTCCTGGTGTTTTCAAACGGCAGCCGAGCGGTTTGCCCAACTCGTCCAAAGTTGTGGAGACACGGAGAGGACAACATGAGCTCAGAGACGAGGACCCGGCAGCGGTGTGAAGAGTGTCCGCGGTGTGAACGTGTCCTTACGCAATGATGACCGGACGGTATGTGTCTTTAACGGCGAACGGACGGCTGGAGGGACGCTGCTAGGACACAGGACACAGCGGAGGCTAGCTGCTAGCCTGTTAGCCAGCGAGCTAACACACAGTTAGCACACCGTGTATCTGTTACTACCACAGTTAGCTTAGCATAGTTAGCTTAGCATCGAGTGTCTCCGTGTGAGACGAGCTAACGTCAAGTTGAGACTACAGAGAAGAAGACAGAAGAGGACAACATGGAGAACAAGGACAAAGTTCAGATGAGGAGTCACCCTCGCAGGTAACGTCAACATGCTAATAATGAAAACATATCGATCAGTAATCATTGATTAGATCTGTCTGGTCTGTCTGGTTGTGGTCAACTGAGCTGCTGCTGCTGCTGCTGGGATGAAATGAGCCTGATACCTGTTATAGTGAGACACCTGGTTATAGTGAGACACCTGGTTATACCTGGTTACACCTGGTTATAGTGAGACACCTGGTTATAGTGAGACACCTGGTTATACCTGGTTACACCTGGTTATAGTGAGACACCTGGTTATACCTGGTTACACCTGGTTATAGTGAGACACCTGGTTATACCTGGTTATAGTGAGATACCTGGTTATAGTGAGACACCTGGTTATACCTGGTTATAGTGAGACACCCAGCGGTGTAATGTACCCTAACTAAGTACATCCACTCTACTACTCTACTTGATTGAGGTACTTTACTAGTATTGTATGGCACTTCATACTTCTTCTCCACTCTCAGAGAGAACTACTGTACTTTTTACTGCTCTACATTTATTTTAGGTAGGTACTACTAATTTCTGAGTTACAGCAGCAAAAGATAGAACAAGCACACAACAAGATTAAGAATAGAATAAGAATAAATAAGATTCAAAATAGACATTAGCAATAAATACTCTTAAAAGCTGGTTAGCAAGTGCCAGTACTAATGTCCAAAGTCCACAGCTTTAGTTACTTTGCAGATTATAATGATCAAAATATAATCAACTAATAAATTACATTTTTATAGGTTAATGGTGAAGCTACCTAGCAGTATTCATCAACTCAAAACAAGAGTTAACACCAACAGGAGAATACACTGTTTACCATTGACGGAGCATTTTGGCAAATTTTTCTTGGGCGCTACCCACATAATCAGCTGTGCTGCTCATCCCACAAACGCATGATCCTTACAAGTTGGACATCATTGCGAAGGTTAATAAACAGGCTTTCCAACAATGTAAAATACAATGACCATTAGCATTGTAACAACAGAGAAATAATCTACCAAACACAAGTTTACAAACTTTTTTCCCCAGTTTATATATTAGGGCTGGGAATATTCGCCTCTCTCCCAATTCGATAAGTATTGCGATTCGATATTAGGTTTTATTGTGATTTTTGTTACCACGATACGATAACGTTCCCTGTCCGTGACAGAGTTAGCATGCAGCTTTAGCCGTGATGTCTAGCTCTGCATTTCCTGCCAATGTGTGAAACCCAAAGTGTTTCCATACTTTACTGGATGTGTAGTGTTTACCACGCTGGATTTAAAATAGGAGGGTGCGGGTCGTATCCACGCAGACCCTCCGCCATATTCTTCTCACTGCGGTTTGTTTTGGTTGACGGATACGGAACGGACATGACGTCACGTTACTCAGACTACAACAATAAAAGTGGTAACATCCTCCTACCTCCACATAGACTCAAATGAAGCAAATATATCAATTATGGCATTAAGAAATGTATTTCAAAATCTTAAAAAAAAAACAATCGCGATACACAGGTGAATCAATTTCCCATCCCTAGTATATATGATTCTGAAATGGGCCATTCTGCATAACAATGAGTACTTTTACATTTGGTACTTTGAGTATATTGATGCTTATAGTTTTGTTCTTTTACTTAAAGGACCAGTGTGTATAATTTCGGGGGATCTATCATGAGAAATGGAATATAATATTCATAACTATGTTTTCATTAGTGTATAATCACCTGATAATTTGAGTCGTTGTGTTTCCGTTAGCTTAGAATGAGTCCTTCATATTTACATGGGGAGCGGGTCCTCTTTACCAAAGTGTATTGAAGGAAAGAGACGAAACTCTGGTGTTTTTTTGACAACAGCCGCTGCCGCCATTTTGGACTGAACATGCTTATTATATTATTTGTAATAATTTATTGTTCAACACAGGCCATTTCAGTAGAAGTAGTAGTATATGACAATAGAAGAGAAATAATTTAGCTTTACTTTGGTACGGCTCTTTGTAGGCCGACGTTTTACTGGCGTCTGGTAGTTTCTTTCAGTCCAAAATGGCAGTAGCGTATCTCTGCTGCTGGGCGCTGATGTTGCAATGGAACAAACTATTGACTTTCACATCTTAGCAATATACGTTCCTGTGTAGCTCTTTATATGTATTACATAATCCAATGGTTAAAATATCATAGATAAAATTCATGGAGGTTTATTTTTTTAATTTGGGAGAGTCAAAAGTGACCGTGGTTGCAGAAACCCCCATAAATAGATCAAAACCAGTTCTACATGAGTCCACCTGTTATTGGATCAGCCTCTGTTGTGTCTTATCCCTGAGTTTAATCACTATCACCCCCTGCTGATCCAGTTTAATGCCTTAACTCTGTGTGATAATCTTCACTTGCAGCTCAGCTCAGATAGAGGAGGCCTGTAATCCTCCGTGTTCCTCAGGTGTATGTGTTGGGTTTGACAGCCTTGTGTTGTCAGATGGGTTTCTATGGCGACAGGCGTGTTAGGCGTCAGAGACCACAGCACGTGTAGTATCAGAAAAATGAGGCCACAGGAAAGAGTTCAGATACTTTGGTTAAAACAACAGAAACAGCTGGATTGACTCAGGTGTCGTGTACGTGATGTACGAGAGACTTCATCATCTTTATCATCCTACACTGAGTCAGTTTTATGTCTGTCACATCTTTCTGTGTTTTATTGATAATAATAATAATAATATATTTACTGTTTTTATATAGCACTTTTCAAAACAGATGTTACAAAGTGCTTCACAAGACAATAAAAGCAGATAAATAAAGTATAATAATAAAGTTATTATATGAAGTCAGCTGAGCAAACAAGCTGCTTCATGTCTGGTGACGGTTAATGCAGGACAACAGTGTAAATACATTATATTGACCTGTCAGGGGTTTGTTTAAATGTATTAATTCTTGAGGTTTTCCACCAATAATCCTGAAACAATTAGTCAATTAAGTGATTAGCACATTGTCAGATAATTAATTGTTAACTATTCTCATAATTGATTAATTGTTTCAGTAATTTTTCAAGCCAACATTCACTGTTTCCGGCTTCTCTAATGTAAAGATCTACTGTTTTTCTCTGTTAAATAGTACATTATAGTATAAACTGTATATTTAGGTCTAGAATATAGAGCTTAAACTTGTTTTGTGAGCTCAGTCTGGTCGGTGTGTGATTGACAGAAGGAACTGACGAGTTCCTATTCTGTCCGGTTATCAGGAGGATGTCAGTAAAACACACAGTGTATCTTGTTTATCATGTCCACTCACTCATCCACCGTTTCCTCATTAAACTGATGTAGACGTGGAGTTTTACGTCATTTTTGCCCTTTATGTTCAGGCAAGAATTGTTTTGTTTTTTTATCTTTTTTTAACAGTTTGGTAATTTGTTATTAGAGAGCAACAGAAGCAATTCTGAGTGACTGCAGTATTTTTTTTTTTTTATGATTTTCTTTAATTTACGACTCAAAAAATAATTTACTTTCAATTTTTTTTGAATATCTAATTTACTTTGGTTGTGTCCTTAATAGGTCTGTCGAAGTTAACGCGATAATAACGCGTTAAGCATTTTAATTTTAACGCCACTAATTTCTTTAACGCAGCTTGTGATTTTCAGGTTGTGGCGGCTCAGTTTTAAAGCTAGAGTGAAGATACTGGTATCATGTGAAACTAGAAAAACCTAATGAATCCATCGGTACCAACCATGTCATACTAGCTTGTTGAGAAGGAGGTTAAATAATACTCCAAACTTATCATACTAGAAAAAGAGAGCAGAGGGAAAACTTTAAATTTAGTAATGTAAACAGTTAGTGTGTCCACAGCAGATACACACATGCATTAGTAGAAGTTCACAGAGTCCCTTGAAATGCAGATTATGGGCTGCTGTGGTAGATTAGCATTTCAATGCTCAGTTCTCAGTTTCTTTCGAGGCTTGAAGCCTGTACAGTTTGGGCAGAGTATGAAATGTGGTCCTGAGGCTTTAAAAGAAAGTCACGGACGTCTTGACACACAGGTCTGTTATCAACTGAACACTTGACAGACAAACAAAAATGATAAAAAAAATGCAGCTTGTGCCATCCTCTGCATCCAGGACTGCTAAACAACACATTCATTTCAGATTTAATTTCTTCAGGCATACTAATCATCACAGGCTGCACACGTTTACACGTGAGACTACAGATTTTGTTTACGGTGATATATAAATTTCATACCTCTGAGTCTACACACAAGCCAACTTAAACATTGTATGAAAGCACCAATAAATAAACCAAAAGTCTGTGTGATCCAGGCGTCTGAACAGAAATGTGAGAGTGGAGCAGCAGATATTTCCTTCCTGTACTCATCCTACGAGTTGCTTGTCACATCTGTATCTAGGACATGTTTGGATCTATTTTTGTTTGTATACTGAGACTATTTTTATCTTGTCTTGACTTATCAAACATCTGGAGGAGTTTTGTTTTTCGGCTCAAACAAGAGAGAGTAAAGGTGGACAGTTCCGCCTAAAGGAGGATGAATTAATATTCTGAACACGTGAAGACTCTCTGGAAACAAGAATAGCTGTTGGTCATACTGACTGTTTAATTCATTTAAGCACTTCCTAAAATGTTGCCATTTCAAGCATTTAACTGGTAATAATAATAATTATAATAACACATAAGATTTATATAGTGCTTCTCAAAGTTCTCAGAGATGCTTTTTATACTGTAGAATAGAATAAAGAATAAAAAACCTTCTGTTTTGGCTAAATTCTGTCTAATTTATGGCTGATAGTAGAGCTGTATATGGAATAGTTGGAAGCTTCATTCATCACGTTGAAATTCAAATTCTAAATCAACATTTGAATGCCGTTTTTACACGTCTCTTCATTGTGTTTAAAGCCGGTATTTGTGCCCAGTGTCGGATAAAACAAATAAATAAATAAAATTATGTGATCCAAACATTTCCAAGAACTCCAGAGTCCAAAAATCAACATTTATTGAAAAAAGATAGATGTGATCAATTCGTAAAATCACAACATGTTTTTATTAGTGCTGTCAATAGATTATAATATTTAATCGTGATTAATCGCACATTTTTTATCTGTTCAAAATGTACCTTAAAGGGAGATTTGTCAAGTATTTAATACTCTTATCAACATGGGAGTGGACAAATATGCTGCTTTATGCAAATGTATGTATATATTTATTATTGGAAATCAATTAACAACACTAAACAATGACAGATATTGTCCAGAAACCCTCACAGGTACTGCATTTAGCATAAAACAATATGCTCAAATCATAACATGGCAAACTGCAGCCCAACAGGCAACAACAGCTGTCAGTGTGTCAGTGTGCTGACTTGACTATGACTTGCCCCAAACTGCATGTGATTATCATAAAGTGGGCATATCTGTAAAGGGGAGACTCGTGGGTACCCATAGAACCCATTTTCATTCACATATCTTGAGGTCAGAGGTCAAGGGACCCCTTTGAAAATGAACATGACAGTTTTTAGTTAGTTTAGTTACTATTGCATTAACTCTGACAGCCCTAGTTATTGATTTATTTTCCACTGCTCGGGGCCAATAAACTGATGACGATGACAGCAGTGTGTACACTCGCATTTGTGGTGTTAAAACAAATTTGGGTTATTATCACTTTCATTTTGACAGCCCTAGTTTTATATAACAAAATATTCTGCTTTAATTAGGTTCGGACGGTATCTGTTTTTTTCATACCTTCCTGACATTCAACCTGTCTACACGGTGTATGACGGCAGTAATAGTTAGTTGCAGCTCTACTCTGAAATATTTACATTGAAAAGATGCTCCTTTGTTATCCCCGTCTCAACCGTCTACATGTCTGTCTCTGTCTCTGTGTCTACAGACAGCTGAAGAAGCTGAGCGAGGACAGCCTCACCAAGCAGCCAGAGGAAGTGTTTGACGTCCTGGAGAAGCTGGGTGAAGGGTGAGTCATGGACAGACACCTGTATTACACATTTCTGCTGTGTTTGTAGTCATAAAGGATCGTTCTCTTTCTCTTTTCTATCTTTGCCTCATGTCTTCAGCTCCTCCCTGCTGTGGTGCTCATCAACATAAACTTTGCCTCTTCATATCCTGTTTCTCAACGCACTTCCTGTGTTCAGTGCGGCTGATTGACGCCGTGTGTGTGTCACTGCTGACACTAGCATCTAGCTCTACTCAATGACCCTCCAGTGAACGTAGCTCGTTCTCTGTGTGTAGTTTCTTTCTGCATCATCAGTTCCACTGGTGTTAATGAGGCTTAATGTTCACACCAGTCACACCCTTGAGCGTTTTCTCACTGTTAGTTTTTATTTAGAACTAACTCAGAGTGCTAGAGAATAATCCAGAGCAGCTACAGGAGAAATAATTCCTGACAATGACTGATATATTTGACTTCAGGACATCTCTGACATGAAAATCCCCAAAAAATTCTGAATTCATTCAGAGATTTCTCAAAGTAAAAGTCCCTAGAAGTGTATGATTCAGCTTTTTCCCCATGGTCTAGTGTTAAAAAAGTTAACAAAAATCGCAATATCAAATCACAATAGTTAAAAATCAAAATACATATCGAATCAGCACACAAGTATCGTGATAGTATTGAATCAGGAGATAGGTGTATCGTCCCAGCATTAATATATAGTGAGATTTAGTTTAAGTCCTGCAGGACAGTTGTCTGCTAACACTTAACAGCTTCAGGGTTTTCATTGATGATTTGATTCCTGCTGCTTTTAAATTGAAATGATATCATTGATATTCGTGTGTTTCCTGCTGCTGCACTCAACAGATTTAAGTTGCTAATCGTTTGACTTGTGACCAGCGACGTATCGGCTCATCCACAGGTAATAACAACCAACGCGCTCTCTGTTTGTGCCTCTGCAGGTCGTATGGCTGTGTGTATAAAGCCCATTATAAAGAGACCGGGGAGATTGTAGCCATCAAACAAGTTCCTGTGGAGTCTGACCTTCAGGAGATCATCAAGGAAATCTCCATCATGCAGCAGTGCAACAGGTACTTGTTGGTTAGATATTAAATCTTTCCAGTTTACGTGTTCAGAGGTCTCCCACTCGTCTTTAGCAGAGGTGGGCTGCAAACTGAAAACATTTACAAATAAGCTATAAAAGAGTTGTGAATTAAATCAAGTCGATTTTAATTGTATAGCCCAAAATCACAAATTTGCCTCGGGGCTTTACAATCTGTACAGGATACGACACCTTCTGTCCTTTACAGTGCAACCCTCTCATTGGATTGTTATTTGATTTTAAATTATGTTATTAATATACACTTTACAATCATTACTGTCATCAGGTTGTCCACAGTGACTCATAATAAGTGTTTTCAACCTCCGTGGAAACAAGAGTCAGACATCAAATAAACCGTCTGGGGGGTTTCCCAGAAACAAACACCCTCCCTCCTGTCACAGAAACTTTTAGGGGAAACACTGTAACAGTTTGTCTTTTGTTAATGAACCAAGGAATCGGTTATTTGTGATAAATAAAATGTATTCTTCGTAGGGCTGTCAAAGTTAACGGCACGTTAACGCAAATTAGTTTTAACGCCACTAATTTCACTAAATGTATTAACGCAACTTGTGATTTTTAGGTTGTGGCGGCTAGTTTTAAAGCTAGAGTGAAGATACTGGTATCATATGAAACTAGATAAACTGATGAACACTTGCTTGTCGCGCGCCGAGCGTTAGCTAGATTTTGGCGAGGAAAAACTGGCGTGGCCATTTGTGTTTTGTTTTGACCATTAGTGAGGTGGCTGTTACATTTCTTGACACCACGTAGCTCCTAATAATTTTTCACTGGTGGACGCTACGCACATAACAGCGAGCGTCAATGAACTGACCCAGGTTTCTCCCGCTGACGGCTCATTTTATCTAAACCAATCAGCCGTTCCTCGTCGCCGTTGTTGCGACACTCGACTTGAGTGACAGGGAAAAATAGGAACAGGGCATCCGACAAAAGCTCAGCTCAAAACGTCGCGCCGCGCTGCATTTGGAATGATTTATATAAAAACAAAAAATAATGGACCGGCACTTTAAGTAACAAAACACACTTAAGATTTTAAGCAGGCTGAAATGAATAAAAAGTGACCACAGTCTTGTACAATGTGACACAGCTCTGTGTATCCTGCTGAGTTTAATACCTCTCTATGTGTTCAGTCCTCATGTGGTGCGGTACTACGGCAGCTACTTCAAAAACAGTGACCTGTGGATCGTCATGGAATACTGTGGATGCGGATCAGTTTCTGATATCATCCGGTTACGTAACAAGACGGTAATGAACCAAACACACACACACACACACACACACACACACACACATACACACATACACATAGTTTGTATAGGGCATTGAGAGCATGTGTATCAGTAAGTGTTATTGTGCTGAAGTGTGTGTTTACGTGTCTTAATGAAAAAAGAGGTTTTGAGTATGTTGATGTGTTGACGATACTTTAATACTTACATCATCTCTGCGTTTGTGTGTGTGTGTGTGTTGTAGATAACGGAGGAGGAGATAGCCACCATCGTGCAGTCCACCCTGAAGGGTCTGGAGTATCTTCACTTCATGAGAAAAATCCACAGAGACATCAAGGCGGGAAACATCCTGCTGAACGCAGAGGGTCAGGCCAAACTGGCTGACTTCGGAGTTGCTGGACAACTCACAGTGAGGACAAATTAGATATATACTAACTGTATGTTTGTTTTATTAAATATATCTGCCTGCTAAAATGTCAACAGAATAACAACAAAATCTGGACTACATCTCCATACATACACCTGATGTTACTTTAACAAAACAACTAGAACTAAAAAAAAGCAGGAATCTTGACTAATGAGATCATTATAGTTGGTGGGTTTTGGACTGTTAACTTTCAAGATTTAAAGCTACTTCGAGGAACTTTTATTCTGTGTTGATTTTGGCGGTCCCTGTGGACAACAGTGGTAGTGTTTCTGAGCACCAGAGTCCCTTTAGAAAACCTCTGTTACTAAAGTAGTTTCTGGTGAACCTGCATGATTTCGTCTGATTTTGCCAGAATCCGACCCGATGACAGGCACTAGGAATATCTATATTGAAATAGCCAATCTTCTCTCTGATGATCTCGTTTACTGATGTAGGACATATAGAGACATCAGGATTAAATTGAGACGGTTTCATAACCAGTTAAAAGTTCCTCACAGTAGCTTTAAACAAACGGGCATCTGAATCAGTATCAGAGCAGATAATGATGATTTAGTTGTTATTGGAATATTCAGACAGCGCAGCAGTGTATCATGCAACATCGGTCAAACTAGGGCTGTACGATTCTGGCCAAAATGATAATCATGATTATTTTGATCAATATTGAGATCACGATTATTTATCATGATTATTCATTGAATGACAAAATATCTTTTTATGGCACTTTCACATTTAAATAAACAGACCACTGCTTTTAGCTTTGTTTCCATGTTGTGCTACAATCCCGCAAATCTTTGCATCAAAATAAGATTCTTAATTCTTAATTTCAGTGCATTACGGGGCAAAAACGAGTAATATACAGTGTAATTACTCCTCTACTGGACTGTAGCCGCAACATTCAAGAACGTTTTTCACAGGCTGCCGCTGTAGGGTGCGACAAAACATCTTGATCGTCTTGAGTTTAGGAAGCTCATAATTTAGCTCTTTTTTGCAGCTAAGTTTTTTTCTGAGAGGAGCACGCATTTCAAACGTCAATATCGCAGTTGATCATGTTCATTTAATTGTGGGAAGCCCAAATCGTGATCGCAATTAATATTCGATTAATTGTGCAGCCAAAACTATAAAGCTGTTGTCCGTCTGTGTTCTTTACTTCTCAGAAAGTTCTGCACCAACAGTATAAAACAAGTATCGATAACATCCGGCTCTCTCTCTCTCCCCCAGGACACCATGGCGAAGAGAAACACCGTCATCGGCACGCCGTTCTGGATGGCTCCAGAGGTCATACAGGAGATCGGCTACAACTGCGTGGCAGACATCTGGTCTCTGGGGATAACCGCTATAGAGATGGCCGAGGGGAAGCCGCCCTACGCCGACATCCATCCCATGAGGGTGAGAGAGGCTCTGCAGTGGCTTTGTGTATTTGGTGAAAGAGTTTGGGTTTGTACAGAGAAAGTATTTTATATTTGTGTGTGCAGAGATGTTCGAGGGTCGACTATGAAGACGAGGATAATTAGTTACGTTGAGTATTTCTCTCTGCGTGCACTCCTTCGTCTTTGGCTGTTCTGAGTTATGTTTCCTGTTCCAGGCCATCTTCATGATTCCCACCAACCCTCCGCCAACGTTCAGGAACCCGGATCTGTGGGCGCCGTCATTTAAAGACTTTGTCAGCCAGTGTTTGGTGAAAAACCCCGAAAATAGGGCGACTGCCACACAGTTGTTACAGGTAACGCCATAATAAACTCCACTACGGAACCTGAACTATAGAGGACGTATTTGACAGTATTATGCTAGGTGTGTTACTCAGGGTACGCTGGTGTTATACCCATCGTAATCTTAATTTGGTTATAGTAATACGTGTTTTCGTCAGAGCATTACCTTTACTAGTAAAGACTGAATTTTCATTGTAGTTAAGAGCTATTAAATTAGGCATCAGCTGCTAGTATGTGTGCTAGTGTGGAAAACAGATCATTTGTGTATGTCTTCTTCCTATTCTCGTTAATTTAACCACGTTGTCTCTCTATCGTTTGTCTTTCTGTCTCCTTCAGCATCCGTTCATCAAGTCGGCGAAGCCCAGCTCCATCCTCAGAGCGCTGATCACAGACGCCATGGAGATCAAACTGAAGAGACAAGAGGAGGCAGAACAGAGAGAGCAGGATGCAGAAGATGACGACAATTCGGTAAAGACAGAAATAATCATAGAATATGTAGAAAGTAGTTAAATGGAGAAAGTGTCGTCTGCTGTAGTGTCGTGCGTTTCTTTGGGCACTTTGGCCTTGATGGAAAAAAACATCCATTTACCGGATTTACAAAACCAGTGATCACGTCTCTCCGGGTCAAATTGATCACAATTCAATAAATGTTGTTGTGCATCATTTCTCATGCAGATTACCATCTAATTGACATTTGTATAGTATTCGTAGGAAGACGAATCGTATTCGTCTTCCTTTTCCCTCACGAGGGGTAGGCGTTGTTGTTTTTGGCCGGCTCTGCAGCGCGAGCGGTGCATGCAGAATGGCGCCTCTTTGTCGGGGTTCCTCGCTCGCTCACTCGGTAGCGGCGTGGAGGGAGACGGGCATCGGTCTGCATGAGCTGCCGATGCCGAGGAGCCGGTTTACAAAGTTTCACTTTGGGGGCATTACGTGACGAGGCATTATCAATCCACTTGACCAGGTTTTTTATTCAGAGGAACTGACTTTCTTTTTCCCGTCATGATATCTATGTGCACGCAGCATCAGCCTCACGTATCCAGCCGGAAAGCAGACGGTCCGCGAGGCAGATTATCACGGGAGTAAAGTAAAAAATCAAAACAAAAAATCAATTTACGTTAGTCCAACGTAGTTTTAAAATGTTTCTCCGTATGTTTTCATGTATGAAAAGACCCCAAATGAACACTGTAAGCGGACAACTTGATTACTATAAGCAGATTATTTAAACAGCGTTTGTAGAGGAATGATTCTGTCCCAAGCTGTTTGATCACTATCAGCTGTTGATCACTATCAGCTGTTGATCACTATCAGCTGTTGATCACTATCAGCTGTTGATCACTGTAACTAGAACTAAAAAAAAGCATAAAAAATAATCTTAACTAATGAGAATGTGTCATTGTAGTTAATTTGCTTTGGATTTTTAACTCTCCAGACATAAAACAAAATGGCATTTTAATAAAATCATATTTGCTGATGGTAGTTAATGGCAGTTAACAGTAAAATGAATTCACTTAAAATATTCCCTTTTCCACATTATCCTCCACAAAGTAGACAAAAAGATCAAATCAGAAAATAATAATAATGAGTACGTATGAAAAGATAGATAATTAAAACTGAATTGTCACAAATATCAACAAAGAGACAATAAAACCAATCAAAAAGAATAAAAAATATAATAACTAACATGGTGGGTTTGATGTTCTCGGGCAGAAGAAGCTCTATAAAGGACGGTTTGTTTGTGATGGCGTGTGTTAATAAAGTTGTGTGTTCCAGGATGAGGATGAGGTGGACCAGGGGACGATGGTGCGGGCGGGAACAGGCGACTCGGGGACCGTCCGAGTCGCCGGCTCATTAACAGGATCGCTCGGCGGTTCGGCTCTGACGATGATCGCACACGGCGACGACGAGGACACGGGAACCATGCGGTCACAGCTGGGCACCATGGTCATCAACTCTGATGACGAGGACGAGGAGGAAGCTGGTACTATGAAAAGTAAGTAAACACTAACACGATGTGTGTCAGTCACTAATGAGGCCTGTGTAGAGATGTGGTACACTAATGCAGGTCGTCATGAGGAATTGGCTCACAGTTTACTGGACAGAGTGTAAGAGGAACCAACTGATGAGGAAGTGTTTTTAAAACAAAGTGGATTCAGGCTGACTGTCACTTCATCTGGTCCGCTCCATAGACCGTCAATCCAAGGTCTATAAACTAGAAACTGGTTCTGTTCTGAGTTTCTCTATCAAATCAAACATGTTACTGAACATGTGCTGTAGTTGGTGAGCAACGCTGACCACAGATTCAGTTCAGTGAGAACCTTTTCTACTAGGAGGGTTACAGGGGGTCTTTAGGGGGAGATAGCAGGTCAGCAGTAGATGTCACATAGAAGTGGTGTACATCATCTGAAAGCTGGGAACCTGAAGATTAATTTGAGATGCAGCTCAGCACTGTGCGTCAAGTTGTTCTAGTCATAAATCAGAAATAACCATGAATT